>NW_022900944.1:33876920-33886833 GCF_012274545.1 Fukomys damarensis
TTTTTTTTTTTTGGTACTGGGGATTGAACTCAGGCCCTTGGACTTACAAGGCAAGCGGCAGAACCACAGAGCTAAATCCTCGGCCCTGCTATCTTTTTATAAAGTGTGTTGACAAAATGAGAAATTTTTCAAATAATTTGTAATACCCCAAACCTGGAGCGAACTTGGGGTATTGAGAGGCAGCTCTGAGAACTGTCAAGTTTTAGATTTTGTGAAAAGGTTATTAACCGATTGCTTATGTCTTAACTACTCCCTATAGAGATTTCTTTTCTCTTTCATGTGTGGTGCAGAATACTCGAAAGGCCTTTCTTTGGTTTGTAATTTCAAATCTGTATGCTGTAATTTAGGGGGAACAGAGCAGAATCGTTTTGGCAGAAAGCAGGGAAAATGGCCGCCTGTTTCCCCAGTGAACTGTTTGTTTTCTTTCCGCTGAGCAAATGCCTGGAAGGCCAGCCTCACTCCTGTGTCAGTCACAGGCAATTAGGGCTAATGGCTCACCATGTCTTTATGTAGGGTGTGTGTGAGGCTTACTGTTCCTTGGGATTGGGCACTTCCTGTTTCCTGGCAGCTGGAAAACTCCAAGCTCTGAAAACTCTCTTTATTCTCGTCTGGCGGGCTGAGCAGCCCAGGGAAGCCATTCCCCTCCCTCATAGGTTCAGAGGCTGAAACACTTTTGTGAGACTGTTTGAGCAGCACCCTTTTCCTTGGAGCATTTAGAATGTGGCACGGCCCGGTGTGGGTCTCGGGTGGCTAGCACTCACTTGCACGTAAATGATGGCCCAGGGAAGGGTCGAGAGTCCCAGTCTTCCAGTCCAGAAGGGCTTCTCGGTGTCCATCCCTAAGATGCTGGGGAATCTTCAGCACTTTGAAGACTCTCAAACAGCTACCTAACTGGAGATGGCTACCAGCACTGCCACATGTACAGTGTGAAGACTACAGGCTTGCTGTTGACTCTTCCGTAATGGAAGCCACAACGGGTATGATTTCTCCAGTGATGTTTCCAAGTCATAAACCTGTTATCCTCACTCTCCTCAGGTTATTTACAACTTTAAGAAATCCAGATGAGACAGATTGTTAATTTATTCTTGGTATCTTGATTTCAGGTGTTAGGGACCATCGAGGGCAATTATGATCCTAATTCCAATACCAACAGAGGGCATGTTATGGTAGAGGGATTGAAGTCCACCACACAGGACATAAACTTCTTAATTTGAATTTAATTGCTTTTATCCTTCTGGAGGATAGATAACTGTAGCACTAAGTTGATCATCTATTAGTACCCAAGTTATAGACTAAAGATTTTCCATGATGCATTTTTTTTCCTTAAACAGACATTCACTACTATGTAAGAGTTGACAAGTCCAGGACTGGGCATGGCAAATGCACAACTAAACAGGGGATGGATGGCCTTTGAGCTCTATGTCTTATAGTATCTGCTCTGGTCACTCTGTGTTTCCCTGCTGTTCATCTTGTCCCTACCCTTGGCTTCCTTTGCCAACTTCCTTTTCTGTATCTTGAAGCCATTTCTCCATCTGGGTATCTTAACTGGGCCATATAGAGCTCATTATCCTGCCTCCCTCCTCATCATGGTGCCACTGTTCCCTTCCTGACAGCAACCTGTCATCAAACCTTGCCTCTGGCTCTCTGGACTGTGCTGTCATCTGCCCTCACTTCTCCTTAGCACTTATCACAAGTGTAATTTAAATGATTGAGTGGCCATCTCCCCTCCATACACACAGGGATCATGTTTTCCTTATTTACCACTGTATGTCCAGCACCTAGCACAGTGCCTGGCATGTAGTGGTACTCCAGGAAGTAGTTAAAGGGAAGAATGACTCTATTTATTGAATAACTCTCAAGTCTGCCCACTTAGTTGCATGCTTGTCTTGTGTTCCAGACCAAAGTACTGTTATCTGTCATATAATGGTTCTTGCCCTTCCAATTTATTTTTAACCTTTTTTAAAAAAATACTATACCAGGGATCGAACCAAGCAAGCACTTTCACACTAAGCTACATCCCCACTCCTTTTTAAAAAATATTTTATTTTGGGACACGTTCTTGCTAAGTCACTAAGTTGCCCAGGGTGGGCTGGAACTTGTCCTCTTGCCTCAGCTTCCCAGAGTGCTGGAATCACAGATGTGTGCCACTGCACCCAGCTATTGTAATATTTTTAAATAAAACTCTGGCTGTGACCTTTCACCACTCGGAATTCTACAGTGGCTTCCTACTGTCTTCAGGGATAAATTCCTCAAACCTTAAGCCATAAGCCCCACCTGACAACTGCACTTGACCTTCCAGCCTTCCCTGGAATCCACTGTGCTTCTGTCTAAGGCTCCAGCAATAGTGATTTACTTTCATTTGACAAATGCACCACCCTCTCCTCTGCGACTGAAGACCCTCTTCCATGCTGGTTTCCCTTGCTGAAAGCTTTCTCAACATTTTTGTCCATTCATTCCTATGCATCTTCAAGCCACAGCTGAATTAGAATTCTGGGAATCCTTCTCTGGCCGTCAGAGTGAAACCACCACATGTCTGCCTGACTCTCCTCACACTCGGAGCTGCTTGTTCGTGCCGCCTCCCTACTGGGCTATGCCTACCTGGATGGCAGGAGCCTGGCACAAAGTGGGCCCCACAACATATTTGTGATGAATAAATGAATACATTCAAATGCTATCTTTTCTCCCTTTCCTCCACCTGGATGCATGCTCCCAGTTTCTCTGATGCTTGAAAGATAGAGCAGTTGGGACAAGAGTATTGCATTTATTTTCCATCCCAGAGCAAGAAAATTGAGCCCGATGGCTGTCCTTCATTGAGTTGACCGGTTTTGGGCTCGAATCCATGTCTCCCACAGATCCGAAAGCTCTTCTCTGGTCCCAAAGGACCTCTGGCACTGGCGGATGCTGTGGAGCGTGGCTTCCCTTTGCTGAGGCATTTCGGAGCCAAACTCAATTGTTTTCTAAGGCCTCCAGCCGACTCCGTCTGGTTCCAGCTCTGTCTTTTCTGCCTCCTTTATTGAGTAAAGGAACAAGGCTTACTTGTGGTTCCAGGGGTCTGCTTTTCGGGTTGCTGTATCGCCCTTCTGGTTTGCAGCAGAGGGCACTCTGGTCTCTTAAGTGGTCACACATATCTGTGTGTCTCAAGGCTCCAGAAGCCTGGGCAGCATGAGCCCCACTACAGCAATCCTCCTTCCTCTTCTCCGCATCTCTGTGCTCCCCTGTGTCTTGTAGCTGTTAAGTTAATTAGCGCAAAAGAAGTCACTGCAAGGGTCTGAGGTTTCCCCCTTGCAAATGTCAGTTAAAGGAGGGAGCCCAAGAGGCTGAATGTAGCAGTTCAGACAGGGGCAAAGAGAAGTGAGGCCACTTTGGTCAGCTGGCTCGCATCTGGTTTTTGTCAGCGCAGAGCCATTCTGGGGTCTGCACGCTCATTAACACGCCCTGTGCACAAAGCTGCGATACACTGCAAGTGCGCTGTCTCCAAGCTCCCTGCTCCCTCGCACAACACAGGCACGTTATTTTCCCCTGGCAGCCGGCACACTGCTGCGGTTTCTTACGTAAGGGAGGGCGTTGCTTGCCGCTTTCCCTGGATTCTGCCATTTCACACCAGTTCTGTCTCCCTGCAGTCAGTGGTGGGCCGCCCTGTGTCCTGCCTCAGGGCACAATCGATTGAGGAGGGCTATTTTCTAGATCTTTTGGCTTTGCCATCAGCCCTGCCCCCAGCTTGCTTTTAGGACCCAGAGGTACTTTGTGGAGGTGGTCCTGGAGACACTGTCAAGGAAGACAGCCTAGGGCCTGGGAATTTGCCTCAGTGGTTCTGCCGCCTGCCTTGGAAGTGCGAGGGCCCGAGTTCAATCTCCGGCACTCACACAAAAAAAAGGGAGGACAGCCTTG
Organism: Fukomys damarensis; assembly: GCF_012274545.1. Taxonomy (NCBI): domain Eukaryota; kingdom Metazoa; phylum Chordata; class Mammalia; order Rodentia; family Bathyergidae; genus Fukomys; species Fukomys damarensis. Next base: position 33,880,809 of record NW_022900944.1, read on the forward strand.
TCACAGTTCTTTGGTGTTTTGTTTGCGGAGACGCTAAGAGATGTTGGAATTTGGAGCGTCTCTGCTAAGCTATAAACCAGTGGCTGCCATTGGATTTCTTTCCAAACTCAATTTTAGTGGTAGCCAGAACCTTACCCTAGGAGTTCTTCAACTGTTTCTCCAACTGTGAAGAACCCATTCTTTTTTTGTTACTGTTGCTGCTCCATTAAAAAAATTTCAGCCTGCCGTGAATCCATACTTTTGTTCCTTCTTTCCCCTCCCGGCTCCTTCCCGCTCCTCCCCTCCTCCCCTCCTCCCCTCCTCCTCTTTACTGTAGGGATCGAATCTAGGGCCTTTGCACTGAACTACATCCCCTTCCTTTTTATTTTTTATTTCGAGACAGGGTCTTACTAAGTTGCCAGGTTGCCCAGGCTGGCCTTGAACTTGCGATGCTCCCAGAGTGCTGGGATTATGGGCCTGGGTTGCCTCCCCCAGTCCCTACTTTTGCTCCGTACTCCATTCCGAGGGATGACACTACTGATCGTGTATTTGGATAGGACAGTGTCAGAGGCACCAAAGTTTCTAAATGCTGAGAAGCCTTTGCACTTTTCTGGTTGTAAAACTGTTTAACAGTTTGAGCTGCGGACCATACTTTGAGTAGCTCTGGATTAAGGGGTTGTGTATGCCTTTCCTCCTGCTTCTTTTATTGCTGAGCATGGCTTAGTTCTGGACTCTGCAGGGATTACTTCATGTGTAGGTGGTGCCGAATCGTGTGCGTCGTTGTCTCAGAAGAAGCCTCACCTCCAAGCCTCACAGCAGCTGGGCAGTGAGAGGTTCTTGTGTGCCTGTGTGTGTCATCACGCCCAGCCGTGAGTGCTCCTCTTCACAGCGATGCGTCTGTCTCCTCATCTTCGCATCCTCGGCTCGCTGCTGCACTACATTTGCTGTCTAGGGAGATGTAGTGTTAAGTGTCTGTTGAGTGAATGGACAGGGTGATTTCACTTAGAATGAAATTCATTTTTGAACTTATTTGAAAAGCCTATCAGTAGAAACTTAGAGAAGAAATAAAGGGAAATGAGCAACAGCAGCAACAATAAACACCCACGTAGGCTTGGCCACTGGTGTTTTCTAGGCATCTCATGTATGTTTTTCCTGACCATTGATAATAGCTGCCGTGTGTTATGAACATTTATGGTGTGGGAGAGACTGCTAAGATTTGTCCAACATTGTGAGGTCCTGCAAGACAGGAAACCTTAAGGAATTTGCTAGAGGCCACATAAACAGACATACACCCTTAAACACACATTTACCAAAATTTAATCTGACAGTATGTGTTTTTACAGTTTATTTATTTTCACTGTATAATATCGTAAGTATGCAGATAAGAATGGTGAATAATAAAAGAAATCCCTGTGGCATTACCAACCAACGTTATCCGATTTTAACATTATGCTACATTTGCTGGAGAGCTCTCCCCCCACTTTTTTAACCCCTCGATGAATAAAACCTTCCCAGTATATTACAAGTCTTGTGAACTCCTCTGTGATCCCATTCCCTGTAAGCAGGATATCTGGAACTGGGGGCCCCTGTTTAACCTACAAGGTGGTATTTTGTTGTAAAAATATATGCATTCTCTTGTTTCATTACACTTTCAAACAATACTGCAATGCAGTTTTTCTACGCATGCCTTTTTTGTGTACGTGTTTGTTTCTTTAAGATGTGTGATGGAACGGGGTGAAATTCTTCAGTGTTAGTTGGTAACTATCAAATTACTTCCTCAAGTCAGCTGCCAGTTCAAACTCCTGTGAGCACTGTGTGAGTATTCTGCTAAAACTTAGCAATGTCAGATTTTTTTCCCCCTCCAGAACTGGGATTGAACCAAGTGCCTTCACATGAGCTTCGTCTTCAGGCTTTTTTTTTTTTTTTTTTTTTTTTTTTTTTTTATGCCCCAGATGCGCTTGAGCTCAGGACCTCCTGCCTTAGTCTCCCAGAGTGCTGGGGTTACAAGTGTGGACACTGAATTGGGAAGTTTTTTTTTTTTCCTTTCGTTCTGATGAATGTGAATGGTTTGTTTTAGTGATTTTAATTTGAATTTCCCTTGATTATCATTGATATTGAACCTCTTATTTATTTTTTTGTTGTTCTTTAGTTTCCTTTTTTTGTGAATTACCATTTCACATATTTTTGTCCAGTTTTGCTTTTGGCTATGTGTATGTTTTCTTTAATTTTCGGAATTCTCAATATATGCTGGATACTAATCACTTCTCAATTATATGCATTGCACATATTTTCTGCCAGTCTGTAGCTTCTCTTTTTCACTTTGTTTATGGCACCTTTTAGTGTACAGGAATATAAATTTTAAAATAGCCAAGTTTTTCATGTGCCTTTTGCCTCTTGTCTAAAATTATTCCTTTCTGAAGTTGTAAATATTTTATGCACATACAGACACCTTATTTTTTATTATTGTCATCTCTTCTTCTTGGATTGTTCCCTTTACAAGGATGTAGTAGCCTTCTTTGTCTCTCTTAATCAGTTTTGGTTTGAAATTTACTTTGTCTGCAAATAAGATAGCTACCCCTGCTATTTTCTGGGCTCCTGTCACATGGAGAACTGTTTTCCACCCTTTCACTTTCAGTTTATGAGTTTCTTTTTGAACTAGTTGCATTTCTTGTATACAACATTATTGTTGGATTTTGCTTCTTGATCCATTCTGCCAATTTAAATTGAGACCATTGACATTGATGGTTATAACTGATATATGTATTGACTTATCACTGTCATGTTATTGCCCTGTTGTTGGCTCTTTTTAATTATTCCCCCTTTCCCTTTAGTTTCTTGACTTGCCTATTTGATTTGCTCTGTTGGGCCTCATTGTGTTGTTACCTTCATTGTCTTTTTCTAGGATATTGTTTAGAATTGTTTGTAGTGCTGGTTTGGTATTCATGAAGTTTCTCAGGTTCTTTGTCATGGAAGTATCTTATTTCCCAATCCATTTTAAAGGAGAGATTTGCAGGATACATCAGCCTAGGTTGGAGGTTGTTTTCTTTTAGGGCTTTTAAATATCTCACTCCAGGCTCTCCTTGACCTGAAGGTTTGTTTTGAAAAGTCTGCTGTGATTCTGATGGGCTTTCCTTTGCATGTAATTTGTTTCTTTTCTCTAACTGCTTGAAGTATTTTGTTCTTCTGTTGTTGGGTTTCTGGGTTCTTGGCTATTATTTGTCTAAGTGTAGGTTTTTTTGTTTTTGTTTTTGTTTTTTTTTTATCATGGCTAATTGGAGTCCAATATGCCTCACTTATCTGTATGTCAAATTCTTACCCTCTGTTTGGGAAGTTTTCTGTCATTAATTCTGTGAACAAATTATTAAAGTCTTTTATAGTTTCTCCTTCTACTTCATGGATTCCTACCAGTCTTATGTTATTCTTCTTTGCATCATCTAGGAGTTGTTGGATCGATTTCTCATGATTCCTTACTGTTTTTAAGAGATCTTTCTTTTCATGGTCACTGACTGCATTCCTATGTTCTATAATTGTAATTTTATCTTCACATTCCTTCATTCTGTTGTGAATGCTTTTGATGGAGTTTTTAATCTCCTGGATATCTGTTTGAATCTGTTACATGGATTCCATTTCCTTCCTATGTTGGGCATTTAAGGTTTCCATTTCTTTCCTATGCTGGGCATTCATGGCTTGTATCATGGTCCTGAGCTCATCTATTTTTTTGTCTGTTTCTATTCTACAGTCTCTAATCATGTCTTTCATTGTGCTCACCATCTCTGCAGTTATCTGGGAAATTATTTCTGTTTTGAATTTTTCTAGAGCCTCATCAATCTGTTTTTTTTTTTTTTTTTTTTTTTTTTTTTGTGGTACCGGGGATGAAACTGAGGACCTTGCGCTTACAAGGAAGGTGGCAGAACCACGGAGCTAAATCCCGGCCCCTGATTGATCTGTTTTGTTACTTCCTGTGCTGTGAGTTCAGGGTGTCCTGGTGGTTGATTGTCAGACTTTTCCACCTTGTTTTCCCTAGAATTTGCTGTTGGTAAACTGGAAGTCTGTATTTGTGCCTTAAGTGTTTTCTCTTTTTTGTTGTTGTTGTTGGGCTATCCTTGGTTTAATTCCTGGATTAGTACTTTGATCTTTCTGATATAGCTGCTCTTTAGGTTTTGAGTTTCTAATGACTCAGAGACACTCTCATTTTCATAATATCAGAAAGGATAACTCATTAAATCAATCACAACCTTTTAGCACAATTGATAACAATCAGCAGCACAATAGCTTCAAGAACAGCTTAGAAATTGACCATTTGTGGTAGTTATTTATCACCTTTAACCATGTGAATTCAATAAAAATTAAGGAGCAGCCCAAAAAATGTTCATAGTGAATAAAACTCTTCAATAGAGCAACTTTATCCTTCAGGATGGGGACTCAGAAGGAGTTGGGAGGAGAGGAATAAATGGGTTAAAGAATAGGAGAAGGTTTCAAGTGAAGCCAGAGGACACAGGATGATCATGCAAACTTTAGGAAACTATTAAAGACAAGAGGGAAATGCAGAGTGGGAGAATGAAGACAAGAATAGAACAATTTAACAGAAAGAGGGAAGCCATAAGTTGTACTCACTTTTCTTTGAAAGAAATGACAATCGAATGAAGAGAAAAGAGAGAAGAAAAGAAAAAGAAGAAATCTGAATGGGCAGGGACAGGAACAAAAAGGTAGATGAAGAATAACCTGGGGAGCAAGAGATTGAGCAGGAAAAAGGAGAAAGAACAAAGGAAGAATTTGCTGAAAGGGAAAAAATAAAATTTTTAAAACAAAAATTAAAAATAAGAGAAAAAGAAGGAAAAAAATTTGAAGAGCCTCTTTCAGGGTATATCTCTGCTGTATCAATAGACAATGTGGGTGGCAGTGTGCAGAACAAAGTTATTTAGTCTCAGCTGGCCAGCGGCAGACCCCTGAGATTCAGGCTAAATTCTGGCTGCAAGGCCCAAGTTGGCCTTCCTGACCTCCTGCAGGGTTAACTCTGCAAAGTTCTACTGCAGGTTCCAGCTGCCCTTCCCTTGAAGATAGTCCAAGTTCTGCTGGAAAGTGGTGAACCCCCAACTTACCAACTGTGCAGGTCTGATATGCCTTTATTGCTGTTGTTCACTTCCGTTATATCTTCTGGAGCTGAGTAATAGGTCCTTTATGACCACCTGTGTCTCTGCAGTGTGGATCCAGGTACTGGCACAGCCAGGAAGCCCAAGAGCAAGGGTAGGGTTTTGAATTTTTCTAGAGCCTGATTGATCTGTTTTGTTACTTCCTGTGCTTTGAGTTCAGGGTGTCCTGGTGGTTCACTATCGGCCTTTTCATCCTCATTTGCCCTACTGTTTGCCATTGGTGAACTGGAAGTCTGTCTTTGTGTCTTGCTTAAGTGTTTTCTCATTTTTATTTTTGTTGTCATGCTGTCCTTGGTTTAATCTTTGGGTTATCACCCAAATCTTCCTGATATAGTTGCGCCCTAGCTTCTGGGTCTCTAATGACCCACAGACATTCTCAACTTCATAACATCAGAGAAAACAGCTCATCAAATCAACCACAATTCTTTATCCCAACTGATACAATCTGCAGCACATTAAGATCAAGCACAACTTGGAAACTGACCACCTGTGGTAGTCACTAGTCTGTCACCCTTAAACCATTTGAATTAAATTGAAATCAAGAAGCAGTCTAGAACATGTCTGTAGTGAACAAACTTTTCAATATAGTATATTTACCATTTAATGGCTCAGACAGAGCTAGGACGCAAGACCCCCGATCTCAGTTAGCTGATGGCTGAACCCCATGATGCAGACTGACCTTGGGCTGCAAGGCCCAGATTGAGTTCCCCTACCTTCTGAATGGTTGAACTCCACATTGTTCTACTGCAGGTTTCCCACGCCCTTTCTTTAAATATGTCCACAGTTGGGAACTCAGAAAAATACCCTTTATGACCACCTCTGCCTCTGCAGAGTGGGTCCAAGGATTGGCACAATCAAGAGGTCTGAGAGAGTGCGCGGGGGGGGGGGGGAAGGGG
>NW_022900944.1:33887031-33931325 GCF_012274545.1 Fukomys damarensis
TTATGGGGGTTCAGGGGCGCCCATGGCTACCTTCCTGATGCTGGAGCGATGGCGGCTCCAGGCGGCAGAGGGCGTGGCTTTCCTTCGTCTCTTTCTTTCTTGATGGACTGTTAGCAATTTAACAATCAGGGCATTTTAGATTAAATGAAAACAGCATATTTACATAATTTTAAATACAACTTTTATTATCTTAAGCATGTTATTTGTTAATTTATTTTCTCACCCAATATAGTATAAATGTTTGGACAAATCAGTATTAATCTACAGTGTTGATTTCAATGAATGAGTATCTTTTTTTTTTGAGTATCCATTTTTGAAATAACAATTTATTAATCCTCCAATTGGAAAACAATTTCAATTGTTTCCAGTTTTTCTGTAATAATAATGTGCCATAATAAATGCACTGACAGCAAAATCTTGGACACACAATTATTTCCTTAGGATATATTCTAAAGTAGAGTTGATAAAGGGTATTCATATGGTGATGGTTTTTGACTAACTCTCCAAATCGCCCTTTAGAAAGAGAAAACTCAGTTTTGCTCCCACTCACCATTTTGAGAGTAACTTTACCTACAATGCCAACATTTATCTAAAAAAATACTTTAAATATTTTTTATAGACATCAGTCTTAGATACTTTTCCTTGTTGCCAAGACAAAATACCTGACACCTACAAGTTAAAGGAGGAAAGGATTATTTAGCTCACAGTTTGTAGAGGTTTCAGTTCATAGTCAGCTGACTCCAGGCCAGGGTGGCCTGGTAGAGGGCAGCAAAGCAGGAAAGTAGTAAAGCAGCAAGTGGCAGATGGCAAGTGGCAAGTGGAGACAGCAGCAGCCCTCTGTGTCCCTTATACCCTATCCAAGCTACCACCCTTACTGTGGGAAGTCCTTACACCTTTGGTCCTAGCATCGCACCTGGAGCCAATCCCAGCATCACACACTGTAGACCCAGCCACCTCTGAAAAGCCCCACCTATGACTGCATGAGGCTTTGGTGGGGGGGACATCTAGACACAGCCCTAACAATACCAGATCCAAGAATTATTGCACTTCTCTGAGAAGACATCTATTTGTTGCCAACTTCCATTGAAGAGCTTTGGGACCTTCTCAAGGCAAAGAAAAAAAAAAAAGACTAAAATAGCAGGAAAAGAAAACCAGACTTACTTCAGGAGCCTCAGTAGCTGTCTTTCTGCCCTCCTGGGCCTAGAGGGCATTCATTTTGATAGGTAAATTTGTAAGGGTTATTTAAGGAAAACTTTTCTGATACTAACTTGAGCTATTTCTCTAGCTTTAATCTCTCCCCAGCTTCAATATACTTTTGGTAAAACTAAGATTGTGTCCAAACCCAGGATCTAAGAAATATGCTGCTCAAAATGGTTGTATACACACTGTACTGGCAGATAATGGAGAATTAATTTTCTGAAGATCTTTTAAGAAGCATTCTACAAAAAAAAGGAGTATTCTATAAGAAAATGTAGTCAGGTGACTGACTAGACAGTGTCCTTTCAGATAACATACCATCATCCTAATGAGATTTTTACACTCTAACTTTTGGTTTTGTTTTTTTTTGTTGTTGTTGTTTGTTTTTTGAGACAGGGTCTCACTGTGTAGTTGAGACTGAGCTGGAGCTTACTATGTAGCTCAGGCTGGTCTCAAACTCACAGTGATCCTCCTGCCTCAGCCTCCTGAGTGCTGGGATTACAGGCATGCACCACCACACCCGGCTTTTTGTTGTTGAGACAGGGTCTTGTTATGTACTTCAGTCTGGCCTTGAACTCACTATAAAGGCTAGGCTGGCCTTGAACTCATCATGAGGATCCTCTTGTCTCAGCCTCTCAAGTGCTGCATTGACAGGCGTGAGCCACCATGCCTGGCCTAGCCTTTAACCTTTTAAGGGTAGCAATTGGAGGGAAATTGGGGTGTGAAGGTGGAAGATATACGGTGGAATAAAGAGTATCCATAGGAACAAAGATAAGTGAGGTAAAAGGAAAATTATATGAGATCAATCGACATTGGAAACTACTTTTTAAATACTTCCAAACTCAAAGCCCCCATGCAGCCCATGGTCCATCTGAATGCTATTCACTGAAGGCCAAAGAGCAATGTGTGGGGTGGGGACGTAAAGCAAACCCAGCCCTTTGAACACTGTTCCCGGGGTATCAAAGAAAGCCATTCAGCAGGAGCAGGTGTGACCCATGTGGCTAGGATGCAGTACTGAGTGAGACCTGTGGGCAGTTGGATTGAAAAGCCCTTTAATCTCCGTGTGAAGATGCTCAAGGGTACAGAAAAGTAAGCCTTGACAAGGTTGTGCCGATGAAGTCAATGCCTGTGTCACGTTCTTGGCCTGGAGACAAGACAATGGGAAGGCTTAATCTTCGTGGGCCAGCAGTTACCAAAGGAAAGTGAGAATCAGGAGGCTCATTTGGCTGCTGGCAGAATTGTATCACTACGCTGCATGGAGGAAGGGAAGAGATTTGTATGATTCACGAACAGCTGGGCAGGTGAGGGAGGAGACTCCTCTAAGAAAGGGAGGCAGGCCAGGTCAGGGATCAGGGAGGACATGCATGGACATTTGATCTGAGCAGGAGTCCAATTTTAAAAGGAAAAATGTAGATATGAAAAAAGGCAGTAGAAGAAAGATCTTGTTCCTCTGGTAACCATTTTTCTAGCTAAGCTATTTGAGAAGGCTACAGAAGGTTACTGCTTCTTGCTGGACAATGGCAGTCCCTGCAAGAGGGACTTTCATTTCTAGGATCAGCGATGATCAAAGACAGAATGGGTAGCTCTTGTCTGGGACTGTGTACTTGAAAGAGTTGCTGAAATTGTGGGATATAAGGAGAGGAGGTTAGCATCAATTTTGTTCCTGGTGGTACATGGGAATACCACTGTGTCGATTAGAGAGTATTGGAGTTTAAAGTATTACCCTCTCTTAAAATTAAAACATTAGCATGTAATAAAATCAGAGTTCTCCCTTTGGTCTCAATAAAATGTGAATGAAGTCAAAAGTAGACCCTACTTATAAACCAAAAGTTATAATGAAAGACTTTTTGGGAATAAAAGAAAACTGTGTTCAGTGTTTTTTCCTCTTAATCTCTAATTGTTACAGCAGATATTTTATTCCTATAAAAGGGGCATTCTACCCACATACTACGGACGGCTTTCCAATAGTGCCTGCAAAAGCAGTGTCGCTGGGGCTTTTGTGTTGTAAAACTGCCCTGATTTAGCTAAGTTAGAGAAGGCTGGCGCATTCTCAGGTTCATTAATGGTACCAGGAGCAAATGTTTGCTGCTGTCCTTGTCCAAAGGAGCTTCCATTTTTCAGCACGTGCTCTTAAACCGCGTATTTTTCTCAGTTCTCAGTTTGACCGAATGAAGAGGCCATCACATTTGCTCCTGTTGCTGCACAGGCAGAAAGCCAGGGGGTTTCAGTGTGGAGCCCCGGTGTGAACACCCACTGTCTTCACTCAAGAGTCCCTGCCACATCCTCCTAGGCGCGATACCAGACTCTGGAGCTGGCAGTGTTTGTTTCTTTTCTGTCTTTAATTCTGAAGGGCATCCAGAAAGAGATCTTTTCCCAATCTCTGTTTTCATCTGGCCACTTTGCCCAGAATATTCTGCCCTTTTCATGAATATAAATAAAATACTGTATGGGAAGATCTGAAGCCTGAAGATCTTCCTGGTGCTGTGGATGGAAGCTGAGCACCAAGGTCAGATCCCAGGGTTCTGTTCAGTCAGAGCCTGAGCAAGAAGACCCAGGAGAGGAAGTGGTTCCAAGTTTATTTCAGTGGCGTTGGTACTGTTAAGTAAGTAGGTAGTAGACAGCCTGACACTGTCTCATACTTAGAGTTTCTCTATACTAAATCGCAGGTTACCTTAGTATGTAAACCAACTGAAACATAATTTAGGAGTACATATGTGTACTGTATATTTTCTTGTAACAGATACTTGGGTTTCAGCCAGTCACAGGCAGCCAGCTGATCAGCTCATATCCAGAGAAGGTAGAAGCCCACCGCTCGTGCTGCTGGGGGAGATCCCTGAACCCCTCCTGGTTCTGAGTGCTGCCTGATTCACGAATTGTTCCTTGTTTGGATAAACTTTGTTATGTCAAGTTTGTGTAGTTTTTCTTTTAACGGTAGTACACTGGTCCTCAGCCTAGCTGCTGACCGTGTGTGTGTGTGTGTGTGTGTCCACCCGATATTGCTGCTCCCTGAGCACCACCGTCCTTCTGATGGCAAATGTGACCTCCTTCTAGTGGATTCTGCCTGGGGGGAGCTGTGATTAGGGTGACCCTAGAGGGCCCCTCCCTCAATGCCAGTGCTGGGGACACCTGTTTCACTTGGAGACCAGGACAGGGAAGACACCTTGACTGCTGTGCAGTAAGGTCCCTCTAAGTCCCAGCTCGCCTTCGTCTTCTGGCTACGAGGCTTGACCTGGATTCCTTGAGCGTACAATCATCCACGTGCCTCCTGCTAGCTTACACTTTGCTTGCTGGCCTCCTGCTGACTTGAGCTCTGCACCCACACCAAGACACAGGGAGCCACTAGCTGGGGTCAGCCTGTAGCTGCTCTGAGTTCCGAGCTTAGTTGGCTCCTCTCCAAGATGGTTCCCAGCCAGTCACCCTCTGCTGGGTGAACCTGGATATCTCACCAGCTACTGCAGTCTGCTGCAGCCTCTGCTCTGTTCCACTGGTGGGTTTCTCCTCAGAGGCCTCTGGGGTCACCAGTAGTCACCATCTGTAAGTTTGGCCCGCTGTTCCCATGCCTGCTGTGGTAAAGGTGCTGCTTGTTATCTCCTCCCCTCTTTGAAATCTCTTCACTTTCCCATTGACTGTAGTTCTTGCTTCAGAGCCTTCCTGGGTCGTGGGGACCCACTTCCCTCCTTCTCCTTCTTGCGCTGCTATATTTTAATGTCAGGACACCAAATCTTGGAGAGGCTCTTTCTCTGCTACTTACCACTCCACCATCTTCCCGGAAGTCCCTCACCTTCTTCTTCCTCCCTTTCTTCGTTTGAGCAAAGTATGGTAAAACTCATGGGCTTAGGGGGCAGAGCTAAGTTTTAATTCCACCCAAGAGTGACTTGGCTTATCTGGGATTGTTTCCTCCGTGGTGATGGCATTGTCCCCTCAAAGGACGGGGACAAGGATTGCATGAGACAAAGCATTAGCCTCAGATAAGTCTGTTTTTGAACTGTTTTTTTGGGGGGAAGACCAATGCAGTAACTGATCAGACAGCCCCACTTAAATAAAAACCGGTATTGAACAGCCAGTGTGTATCAAGTACACGTACCAGGCTTAATAGTAGAAGTAAGGACACTTATTTTAGTATGTAGTCAGCTCTACTAAAGCGTAAGTGGTTCTGAATCACCAATTGCAAAATCATGCAATAACAATTACACGGCTTAGCTGGGTATGATGGTACACACCTTTAATCCCAGCACTGAGGGAGGCTGAAGCAGGAGGATTGCAAGTCAGAGTCCCACCTGGGCAACGTCAAATGAGGCCTTGTCTGAAAAAAAAAAAAAAAAAATGGGGACATAGCTCAGTGAGAAGATTCTGGGTTCATTCCCCTGTACTGCAAAAACAAAAAACAGCCATAGGGCTTATGAGCAAATATACGTTAGAGGTGTAACACCTGAGAAATTTTTTAGTGACACATAAAACACACATGCATGCGCGCACACACACACACACACACACACACAAAACTAGGAGCTTAATAGTAGCAGTAGCACAGTTTTACGTATGTTAAATAATTAAGAAATATATGACAAACTGGATGTTGTGGAATATGCCTGTTATCTTAGCACTTGGGGAGGCTGAGGCAGAAGGATCTCAAATTTGAGCCTAGCTTGGGAAACTTGGTGAGACCCTGTCTTAAAATTTAAAAAAAGGAAAGGACTGAGGATATAGCTTGATGAGAGGGCCACAGTTTCAATCTCCAGCACTGGAAAAATAAAAAACATTTCAGTACAGCCCATGTGGCACTTTCCCTGAGACTTGAGGTTTGTGTGTCGGAGCAGATGTTGGAAGGGTGGCTGTGGCTGTTGTGAAGCAGGGCCCAGTGGTTACCTGCAGTCGTATGAGGCATGACCCTCCTGTACCACATGTGGACAGCCTCATGTATAACTCCTGGTAGATGCCTGTGGCTTTTGTGTGTTTCCATGTGACCATGTTTATTTATTTATTTATGGTGTGTTGTTGTTGTTGTTGTTGTTGTTGTTGTTGTTGTTGTTGTTGTTTTGAGACGGTCTCACTATGTAGTTGAGACTCACCTGGAGCTCGCTATGTAGTCCAGGCTGGTCTTGAACTCAGCAATCCTCCTGCCTCAGCCTCCCGAGTGCTGGGATTACAGGCATGCACCACCACGCCCGGCAGTGTGACCAGGTTTAGCTGAGGGGAGTCTGCAGAATTCACATCATGCTCACATCCTTCTGTCACATGGGTTCCTTTGGAACATGCTTCATTTTCTTTTCTTCTTCTTCTTTTTTTTTTTTTTGGCATGGGTGGTGGGCAGAAATCAAACTAGGACCTTGTGGTTGTAAGGCAGGTGTAGTAGCACTGAGCTAAATCCCTGGCCGATTGCTGCATTTTCAGAACAAGCAAGACAGCAGAACAGACTGTGTAGTAGCTTCCCAGAAAAGGCTACCTTCCCCCAGGCAGTACCCAGAGTAGAAATAAATGGAATCAATGTAAAACATATAGATCAAAAGTAGGAAACAAAATATAAAATGCCTGTGTTCTTTATATAGAGGTTACCGTGTTCTGGGTAAGTGGAGTAGTGGGATGTGGGGTGGTGGCCCTGAACTCTGTACTGTTCCCTCTCTTGGCTTCTCTGAGGTACCGTGTCGTCTGTCTGTTAGCACAGGTCAGCCCCCCGCGACCTCACGCAGACTGAACCTTGCGAAAGGTCATAAATAACTCCACGCCATGTTTCTTGATCCACCCAAGATCTTCAAAGATTTCCTGCTGATGAATCCTGTTTTAAAAATCAGTGTGATTGTGAATACAGATGATGCTGGGAGAACAGGGGTAGTCCTATAATTTGTGACTTTCACACGTGTGTTGGCTGAAAGGGCAGCAGAGTCAATGAGTAAACTTTACTGAAGGTTTATGAAGTGCAGAAATTGCCTATGCATTTTTGCCATATGTGCATTTTATTAGGAAAGGTTCCTCAGCTTTCATGATACCTGAAAGCAATTTTCGATCCTGATACCAGACTGCTGATATAAAAAAATCCCTGAAGTGCAGACTCACTAGGGTGGCTTAGAGCACATTACAGCTATGTGTGTTATGTTCTAGTACACTGAGCCTGTACAGGGGAGCTACTGTAGTTTCCAGGAAGCACTCCTGGGTGCCTCCTTCATGCCAGCGCAGAGCTGGTGGGACCACTGTGTCAACCTTGCATGCCATTTTTGACATTTCTTCTAGACCAGTCACAGAGGTGAAGGATTTCCTTTCTGACAGGGGTATACCTTTCAGCCATATATCTCACGCCCCCACCCCTGCTTTATTTTCCAGGTGGGAGCAGCGGGAGCTGCCCAATGGGCGGGTCTACTATGTTGACCACAATACCAAGACCACCACCTGGGAGCGGCCTCTTCCTCCAGGGTAAGTAAGGCCTGAACTGACTTCTCCACCACTTCCTGCCGCTGCCTTCTCTCTAGTTTACACTGTTTTCCTCCTTTCTCTGGTATTTCCCTTTCCTTCTAGTTTTCCCTTTTTATGTTCTATCTTTTCAATCTTTTTCGCTTTTTCTCCACCTGCATTGTGTTGGCCAAGACTGATTGCCATTGCTTTACCAAGTGGTATTCAGAGCTGGCGAATCCTACAAGAAGAGGGAGTGGGGAAGCCTTTGGGCTTTAGCGTCTTGAGTCCCCAGTCATGTCACCACACAGAGCCAGCCCTGTTAGGGCCAGTGTTCAGTTCCTTTCTTCTGTTTATACTGTTTGCCACTGAGCAAGAAGTAGCAGAGGAGAGTGACATTTATCCTGGATCACTTGATTGCTTTTTCCATCCCGTTACTTTAATTCTGCTCTCATTTCTTAAGACAGACTGGAGTTTGTAGAGAATCTGTAAGGAACAAGCTAGGGGCATAGACACCTGTCTAGCATGCACTAGGCCCCAGGTTCAGTCCTAAGCACTCAAGAGGGGGAAAGGGTGTGAGGAGACTGGTAAAGAAAGAATGTTGACGTGTTTTGGTGCCTGCTGGCTCCACCCTGCCTAGAAAGACAGAGTCCTGCTCGTTCAGCTGGGCTTGACGAGAATACAGCCAAGTTCTGCAAAACCGAAGGGTGAGGAGTGAGGCTTCCAGCAGGGGAGAGGCTGTCCAAATTCAAGGACTAGGGGTTTGATGCCCTCTTTGCCAGGGACAGAAAGTTCTTTCCAGGGTGTCTCCTGGTCCCGAGAGCTTTCAGAAGGAATGTATTCTGCTCTCAGGAAATAACCAGCCCTGACTCACGCGGCCATGAAGGGCTTCCACATAAAATATGAACTCTTTGCCTCCTGAATTTGCAGAGGGGAGGCGTGTTGGAGGTCGTGAGTCTCAGGAAAGCCCCTGTGCCGTGTGTGGTTCCACTGTCAGGCAAATACCACCTCACCTTCTGGCCCCGCAGCTTTCTATGGCTGGGGTGCTTTCAGCTTCAGTTTCCAGTGGGGCGCTCGGGCTTTCCTTTTCCTCTTTCGCCGCCTGGGAATGGAACTCGGCGTTTGTCATCACTAGGGCTCGCTTTATTTTCTGATTGACTTGAAGTCGAATGAAGTTATGAAGTTAAACATAGACTTCTTGACTTAAAAAAACCCAAACAGGCAATTTACTGGGGAGATGATGGAAATTTTCATACTGTTTGGAAAATTTCAAGTTTGTGCAAAGTAGAGAGAATAGTACAGTGAGCCCTCACATACTCAACACTCAGCTTCAGTCATTATCAACAATTTGTGGTTAGTTTTGTTTCATTTGTACAAGGGGTTGGCACGTGCACAAAACCTGGCCCTTTGCCTGTTTTTACAAATAAAGTTTTATTGGAACATAGCCATGCTCGTTGGTTTACTTTTGCTTCATGCTGCTGGGATGAAACTTAGGGCCTGTGCATGCTAGGCAAGTGCTGTGCCACTGAAGCACATCCCTAGCCCTGCTTACATTCTTTAGTGGTGGCTTTCAAACTTCATTGGCAAGATTGAATCCCTGCAGCCTGCAAAACCTAAAATACTGACTTTATAGTCCTTTCTAGAAACAATTTGCCAGTTCCTGGTCTGTAACCCTTGTCTACCCTCCCTCAAGCTCTGATCTAGATTATTTTGAAGCATATCTCAAACATCATATCATCTATCTACATTTCAGTGCATATTTCTAAGAAATGATCTCATTAAAAATAGAACCACAGCATCATTTATAGTATTTCCTTCATACCATCAAATATTTCATCAATATCTGAATTTCTCTAAGTGTGTCACAGGCTAAATGTCCACCTTAATGGTGTTGTGTCACACATTTGTGCTTAATGGATTTACAACATGTGTGTCTGAAAGCAACAGGAACTGTGCTGCTGCTTCCTCTCAATTCTCTAGTCAGTAAGGTTTGTGGACCCTGACCTGAGGACTATTTGGATAGAATGAAAGGAAAGCCACAGTTCTGAGGATGGCAGGGACTTGCTCTTTTAAGAATTGAGTTAGGATGCTAGCTGTCTTCTTTCCAGGACAGCTCAGTGTTCTGGGAGAACACTTTATACCATCTTTATATGTAATGTAGCTTATTAGCTCTTCCTAAGTTTGAGGCAAAGATCTTTGAGCCCCTGGCTCTTACTTCACTATGTAATATTAACCCAGACAGAACAAAGTGATTTGAATGCTTAGGATGTTATCATTAATTAGTGGGAGAAGTCCTACCCCAGGGAAGTGTAAACCATTTTGAGAGTGACCTTGACACTACAGATAAAGCCATTATCTCAGCAGACTCTGTCACCAGGGAGTAAAGCTGAGCCAAAGGGCTCACTTTATCGTGGTCATCACCTTGTAGCAAATCCACGGGAAACTTGTGTACAAGCAGTCATTTTATCCAGGAGCACAGAGTCCTGAATTGGTAGCAAAGGGAGAATGCAGCCATTCCTCTCTAGTCGCCCTGCAGCGGTAAGCAGAGAGGATCACCGCAGAGCTCCAGGGTGAGGGCAGCCTCTGAGAGGAAAGTGCACCAGACTCTTGCAGGAAAAGCTGCACTCGAGCAAGAGGAGCACGGTGATCAGGGAGGGGCCCGCACGCACAGGGGACAGAAGGCTGTATGAGGGGCATTGTGGGAGCGGCCCTGCGGGAGTAGGTGTGTGTGAAACAAAGATGCTCAGGTGTGTCCTGTGAGCCTGAGGTTTGCGAAAGACCCCCTGCAGCCAAGGACGGTGCAGGGCTGTTGGGGCCTCCAGCTGCTGCTCTGCCTCTAGGAATCTGTGGGAGCTTTTATCGGAAACAAAAGGTGGGATTTAGCTGCTCAGAAATTCACCAGGTAGAGAACTTCTAATGAAACATATGGATCAAGATGTCTTTATTTCCATTTTTCCTGAAAACCCAATAAAATGGTAGTAAAGCTTCATAAAAGAAGCATCAACCAATCGCCTCTCAGCCTTTCGGCTAAGATCAAGTGTAAAAAAAAGAAGCATCAACACTCAAAACTAAATGACTGAAAGAGGACAAACAGCACATAGGAGAGATGTTAATATATTTGTTGCTGATAGATAAATGGCTGAAACCCAGGGCTGCGGTGCTGAGGCTCACAGAGCAGCACAGGGCCCTGGGCAGCCTCAGGAGATGCTGCAGGGCCTGTGGGGAAGGCAAGAACCTCTATGGGGAGAGCAGTTGGGTCCCCAGTGTGTCGGCCATCGCTTCCATCCCTGTGTCATGTGTGTGTGCTGGAATGCACACGCACACACGTGCAGTCACATGACTGCTGCTGACCCTCAGAAGCTCTTCAGAGAGCAGGACCAGCCCTGGGGTCACAAGACATAGCTGTAGGAAGAGATGAACTGTAAAGGAGGTAAATGGGGATGTTGTACCCAGCCCGCAGGACGAGGGCGGCACAGTTTCGTTGTTTGCTGGGGAAAGTGACCCTCTAACGACAGATTGCAGTATTTGCGGACTTCTAATGAGGTAATTTAGCCTCTTCCTGGTCACTGTACAGCAAAGCTGTAGTCAGCAGCCCCACTAATAAAAAAGGAAAAATGTGAATGAACAACCGAAAAACAGCAGACAGAAAAAAAAAAAGAGTTGATGAAAACAATATGGAGCTGGGAACAATAACTTCAGAAAACAAATTAAATTATATTAACATCGTCAAAGATTTGGGAGAAAATATGACCTTGATGGATTAAGAACAGGAGAACTTCGAAACAAACCATGTGGGAAGCAAGAGCTCTTAGAAAGTAATATAAAAAAAATTAAAGGAACAAAAAATTCAGCACAGCGGCTGAAGGATAAGTTTGGAGAAGATGCGTTGTGGAGATCCAGTGTCTCACTAGTAGTTCCAGCAGAAAGAACAGAGAAACAGGATGGGAAATGATCCAAAGACAGAGTGAAATAAAAAAGAAAGTTGCCAGAGGTGAACTAAATAAAGTGTCTGTATTTCGAGGGCCCATCTGAAAGTCCACCCAAGAGAAGATCTCAGGAACTCCCGAGGAGAAAAGGGTGCACAGGGATGTTTGGCAGTCAAGACTGCCACAGCAGCCACAGAGTGGAACCGTCGCACTTCTGATGGCAAAAGATTTTCCTCCCTCGAAATTAGTAATTCCAACATTCAAATGTAAGGGTAGAAGTGAAGGCTCTTCAGGTATGCTGGGCTTCGGAAAGTAACTTTGGTGCCTCTGTTCTCACTAGCTCCTAGATGATAGAGAGGAAGCTGAGAAAGAAGGAGGCACAGGACACAGGGGACCCGGCTGGGAGGCACGGGCGTTCCCCGCAGGCGGCAGGGGCGGGGAACCGGCTCAGGACACGGTGTGGAGCAGCGATGATGTGGGTGTCCAGCTGGCCACCGTAGAGGACGGGACAGGAGAAAGTAGCTGAAGGATTCCTGCCACTGAGAGGCTTCTGATCCCATCAGAGAAACAAGTCCCAAAAATGGGTATCAAATTGATTTAAAGAATGAAGGGGTTTGTTGGCTCATGTAACCGAAACTTCCAGCTATAAGTCCTGATTTCAGATAGAACTGGATCTAACGACTGAACGATCTTTCCAGGGAGCTGGCCTTTCTTCTCATCTTCTGCCCCGCCAGCCGCTGGTCAGCTTCATACTGAATTTGAATCTAAACGTGAAAAAACCACAGATGCTTAAAAACCAAGCAGAAGGAAACAAGGCAATCCTTACCTCCCCAAACAAACAAAACCCAAAAAGGTATACAGATAGGAAATGTATTTATTACAGTATTCTTCAGCACCCTAATACAACCTAAATGTCAGGGTGATTGTCTTCTGTGTTGGAGGGAGGTGAGAGGAGATGATGGTCTGTGGTAGGGGGTAAAGCAACTTCACGGTCTTTTTATAGAAAGCCCACGAGTGACACGGACCATGGCACAAGTAAAGGAGTAAGGAGACACGTTATGTAGAACAGTGAGGCAGGAGATGACTGTTTTTCTATTTTAAATTTTAAATAAATTTATTTTAAATTTTTATTTTTTTGAGATAGGGACTCACTTTGTAGCCCAAGCTGGCCTCGAACTTGCTGCGATCTTCCTGCCTCAACGTCCCGAGTCCTGGGATTACATGTGTGGGCCACCACACCCAGCATCTGTTTTTCTTTGTATCCCTTGCAATCTTTGCATTTGAAAGCTATATATACGTGATTTCTTTGATAACAGATGAAAAATTACTAGTTTAGAGAAATTCTAAGAAAGTGGGATGGCTCCAGACTGTTGTGAGCCTTGAATGCTGACTAAAAGATTCTGGCTTAAGGGCAACAGAAATCAAGGGGAGATTTTGAGCAGACTCAGGACCTTGGGGCCAGTCTAGTGTGGCCTCCGATGGTCATTTAGGGTCTGGACTGGAGTGGGGAGATCAACTCAGGGATGGCTGCAGGGTGGGGAGTGATACAGATCTGGATGTAGAAATGGAAAGTTAAGGATGGAGAGATAACAAAAGCCAAAGAGAGCCAAAGGTGAGTGACAGACCTATGTCAGTGGGGACGACGGCGGCACAGGGTTCCTGCATCCCAGGGTCTGGGAAAGACACGGGGTTGGGAGAGAGGGAACTGCAGTGTAAGTTGCATGCACAACACTAGTTACGTAGGTGAAAGGGTCTGGTAGGAGCCAGGCACAACCTGGGGCCGGCCCAAGGTTCCAGGAGCTGCTTAAGGAGAAGCCACTGTTAGGGCAGCCTTCAGTTCTAAAAGGGTTCTTGAAAAGGTGGCCAAGAAAGAATTAGCCGGGGTGCGAATGGGGATTGTCAGGGCAGGCTGCAGACCTCGGTCGGTCATCGAGTCAGCAGGAAACGGCAGTGGGCAGAGTGACGAGGGACAGAGGGGCAGGGCCTCTGGGCACCCGCGTTAGCTTCCCTGTGTTCTTCAGCCGCTCTCATGCCCACTGTTTTTCAAATTTGTAATGGAAGATTTCACGTGTATACCAAATTTGAGGGACTAGTATAGCGAGTCCTTGTAACTCTCCTGGTTCTAACAGTGACTCGTAATTTGTTTCATTTGATCTCCACTCTCAGGGGAGCTGCTGATGGATTTTAAAGAAACCCCCAGACATCACATTCTTTGATCCATAAATATACCATGTGTGTCTCCAACATGAGGTTAAAATGTATATATCCTACCCAACAAAGCCAGTAACTTTTCCTTACGTCATGTCACACGCAGCTATATCCCATTGTTCCCAATTGTCTTGAAAATGTTTTTGTACCTAATTTGTCTGACTTGTGTCCAATGCTTGGGGCTGATAGGTGTCTCTCTTGATCTGTAATTTTCTCCTTCTTATCAGAATATTTATTTGTTGAAGAACCTGGGCATTTGTCTTACAGATTCCCTCGCCTTTTTTTGGTACGGGGGATCAAACTTGGGATCTTGTGCTTCTGAGGCAGGCAGCAGAACCACTGAGCTAAATCCCTGGCTAAATCTCCTTCTTTCCCTCTGTCTTTCTCTCTCTCTCTCTCTCTCTTTCTGTTTTTGTTTATTTTTTTTAGGGTCTTGCTATGTAGTTCAGGCTGGCCTTGAACTCACTGTGTAGCCCAGGCTGGCCTGGAACTCGAAGTTCTCCTCCTGCCTCTGCCTCCTGAGTGCTGGAATTACAGGTGTGCACCACCACACCTTTCTGTAGAATTTCTTATATTCAGGATGAGGCTGATTGTGACCTTGTAGGCTGTATGACCTGTGTTATCCTGTGTCTTTCCTGTAAGCTGGTAGCTAGACATGGAGGCCTGATTGGATTCAGATTCACCTTAACATTAAAGTGTAATCGGGACTAGGGATGTAGCTCAGTGGTGCCGCACCTGCCTGGCAAATGCAAGGTCCTAATTCAATTCCTGGGGGGGCGGGGACCATTAAGGTATAATCTAAACAGTTCCCAGGTGCTTAGTCACTGAGTTTTAACAACCTTCACTCATGCGACCCATACCTGTCAAGATGTAGAAAACTTCCATCATCCTAGAGAGTCTTCCTTCCTACTTTCTTTTTATCACTTTTCCCCCTGTGTTGTGGAAATTAAGTTACTACACTTACCAAGCTCAGTTGAGGATTAATACCTTCTGTTCCAACCCCATCTTGCCTGGGTTGGGGGGGCATTAAATCCTTCTCCTTGTCCGACTTGTTTTTGTGGGTGCCTTATATCACTTGGGAGTAATAAAAATTGGTATCCAAACTGGCTTAAATGATAAGGGAAGTTTATTGGCTCATGTCACTGAAAATTAGCTAGCTATAAATCCTGATTTCAAGTGAAGTCTGATCTGGTGATGCTGCAGTATCACCAAGGAGCTGGCTTTTCTTCCACTTCTCTGCCCTGCCACCCACTGAGTCAGCTTCATGCAGTACTTAGGTCCAAACTGGTAGCCAGTGGGTCCCAGAACTGTGCTTTGCCACTCACATCCAGGGGCTGTGCTTTTCTTGGCATTCCTAGCATTCCAACCCAAGTGCTGCTATTCACCTTGGTTGTCCCAGCAGAATGTATGTCCTTTCCTGGTCTGGTCAGCTGGGTTGGGAATGGAGTCAGCTTCTCAGAACTGCATGGATCCTGAGATGGAAAGGAGGAGCTCACGGCGAGGAGGGGTGGGTTGCCAGTGAGGCAAGCACAGGTGTTCTCCGTCATCGTCTGTGACGGGGGCCTGCCTGGTGGTGCCTTCCTGAGTGTCCAAGCTCCTGTGTCCCACTTTGCCCATCCTGAGATTTTTTTGTTTTCCTGCATTTTGGGGGCAGGGTGATCACTATATTCATTCTGAGCTTAATGTTTGCAGCTGGGAAAAACGCACAGACCCCCGAGGGAGGTTTTACTACGTGGATCACAACACGCGGACCACCACCTGGCAGCGCCCAACAGCTGAGTACGTGCGCAACTACGAGCAGTGGCAGTCGCAGCGCAGCCAGCTGCAGGGGGCCATGCAGCACTTCAGCCAAAGATTCCTCTACCAGGTGAGAGGCTGGCGGCCTGGAGATTCCACCCATCACCGTGAAATTCCAGTGTTTCTGAGTAGCTCTGGCTCCAACCTCTGAAACGGTGTTCCCCGTCATTTTACCAACACTGGCTTTCTTTCCTGCCCCTCCATCCAAGCCCGTTTTCCGGGCTTGAAGTGCAAAGGTCAGCTTCACCTTTGCCTTCTCTGCACTCTCCAGATCACGGTAGTCACCCGGTCCTTCCTTCGTGTGTTCCTGCTGTGGCGTTTCTTTTCTTTTTTAGTTCATGTCCACGATACGTAGTGCATATACTTGTCACGGAGTACTCATACATGCACATCTTGCATCTTGACTTTTTTTACTCCCCCTCATTCCTACATTGTTTCTCTGGATCTTTACTGTCTAACAGTCTCAAGACTGAAGGACCCATAAAAGCTCATCTAGATCAGGAGTTGGAAGTGAAAGCCCAGGGGCCAGACCAGTCCACCACCTGGCTTTGTAAATAAAGTTTTATTGGAACACAGGCATGTCTGGTAGTTCGTGAGTTAACTGTATCTCCTTTCATGCTACCACAGTGGATCTCTGTTTTGCTATGTAGCTCAGGTTGGCTTTGAACTTGTAATCCTCCCGCCTCAGGCTTCTGAGTGCTGGAATTCTTTGGCCCTTTCCAAAGTTTGTTGACCCGTGATCTTAACCAAGCTCTTTCTAGGTGATGCCTAGTTTTTCTCTGCCCTCTCCTTAGTTGCCAAGACAACCTCTGCATCACTGTCCCTGTTGGCTGGCCTGGCCTGGTCTGTGCTGCCACTTCCTGCCACAGCAGTCTTCATTTGTCACCGTCACTGCATCCCTTTCCTCGCCCAGGTCTTCTGTCACCACCTACTGAATAATGTTTTAGTTTTCTAGTCCAGTGTTCAGGGTGCTCTGGTCCCAGGTTAACTGTTTTCACAGCTTCTCATACTGTGTACCCTGAGGAACCTTCCCAGCCCCACCTCCTGGAGCCTTTGTCTTCTTGTAGCCCAGCCACACAGGCCCTTCAGCAGGGAGAAATGGGGTTCCCAGCTGGCACCCTGATTCTATTTCTTGGAGCACTGTAAGCACAAAGGTTGTTTACGGGGTCACACCAGGCCAAGATGGGGCCGTGTTGCAGTTTGGAAGCATTTGGAGCCGGACCCCAGTTTTTTGTTTTTTGTTTTTTTGAGATAGGGTCTCACCTAGAACTCACTATGTAGCCCAGGCTGGTCTTGAACTCACAGTGATCCTCCTGCCTCAGTCTCCCAAGTGCTGGGATTATAGGTGTGAGTAACCACGCCTGGCTTAGGACCCCAGTTTTAATCAAGTGTTTAACCTTATTTCTATTAGAAATGAATTTTAATCTGACAGCCCATTTCTCAATTGGATACCATCCTAGTTAGATGCTCAGAAAATCCTTAATTCCGTTTAATTAAATAGCAGTCATAGCTGGGCATGGTGGTATGTGCCTGTGATTCCAGCATGTAGGAGGCAGAGGCCGGAGGATTGCGATTTTGAGGCCAGCCTGGACTATGTAATGAGCTCAAGCCTAGCTTAGACCTTATAGCGAGATACTGTCTCAAAAAAACAAACAAACAAAAAACGTAGTAGTTGTTTGTCCTCTTTGCCTTCCTTTGAGGCTCTTTTGCTGTTCCTTTGAAGCAGGAGCTCTCCTGTCAACTGTAAATCATGGTAGCATCTCCCTCAGGGAGCTCGCCTGTTCTGTGGGGCTGACTGCTCATGAGAAAGTGGAGAAGCACAGGCGGACCCCAGTTCTTTTTCATGGGTGGGGAGAAAATGTGGGGTTTGCCACATGCAGTTGCCTTGAAGGTTACGAGTCGTGCCTGTCTACAGCCCGTGCCTTGGTGGCCTTACCCAGTCTGTCACTGTCTCCTGTCCTTACGCCTCCCTGCCCACCCCATGACATGCCTGCTATCTAGCTCTGGTCCGCTTCGCACATTGGACAGGATCTGGTCCTTCTCTGTGATGCAGAGATCATTGCCCTTGAGCCAGGCCCCAAAGACTACCTGCCATTTTCTTGAGGGGTCCTGTCTCCAAAGCCGGGGGGATCTAGATTATCTTTCTTTGACCTGTCTTTTCTTTGGTTTAGAGAAAAGGGCACAACTTAGGAATTTCCCATGGCTTTGTCTCCCTGATCGTCCAGCTTCTCTAATTAAAAAATAATCCGTTAAAGGAATCTTTGTCTCCTTTACTGGGCACCATGTAGGTTCTATAAGTGGACTGAGATGCTGGCTGTCCAGGTAGGAAGAGTCACAGGTTCTGATTCTTGTGTCCACTTGGTCTTTTTGGACCAGTCTTTCTTTTTTTCCTGTTTCTCTCATTTTAGCACCATCATGCCAGGCTGAGAGAGGTAGAACTTTGGCTTGGAGGGTTCCCTAGAAGTAAAAAATGAAGTGCAAAAAACTTTCATTCTGTATATTTCTAAATGGTTTTCTCAGCATAGCTGGAGACGTGGGCGGATTCTGCATGGTGGCGGGGCATACCTTTTCTCTGTGGAACAAGTCTTACATTGAAAAATATGGTGGGAATCTTTTCTGGGTCTGCTCTCAATGTCTCTCTGTTGCTTTTCCTCCCCCTTTGGGTTTGGTTTTCCCTCTCGTTTGCTGTGGTGCCACGTCCTGGTTACAAGTAAGAAGGGTTGCTTTCATACAGTTATTCTGGGGTTTGGCCTTGGCCCAGGGTTTGACTCGGAAGACTTAAGCGCTGATACTATACTGGCAACATCTCGCCTTCTCTTGCCGGGCTTAAACTGAGACCTTGTTCTTTGCTGCACCGCAGAGAACATGAAACACGGTTTGTAATAGGAGTCCAGGGAATCCCAGGTTGCAGGCGCCTGTTATTCCTGCCCGCTCTCTGCTTCCACACACACCTTTCCCATGTTCTCTTAGGTTGTTCTTCTCCTTGTTTCTGGCAGGTTTTCCTTTCCTATGCCTAGTGTGCCTTTGTCATTTGTGACCACTGTGTGAGTTACTGCTCGTTTTCACCCATGGTTTCCTTCTGCCCTGTGTCCCTGCCGCGCCCACTGGGGATGCCAGCACAGTCACGCACAGTGGACCGTTGTGCCGGGACGTCGTGCAGCCTGCTGTCTCCGTGGCACCTCCACCTTTGTGCCTCTTCGTTCTTCCCGAATGGCCAAAGAGGAAGCTTGGGTCTGCAGGCCCAGCACAAACCCTTCTGTGGCTCCCAACTGTGGGCTCCAAGCCATGCTCTCCCGAAGTAGATGACTCAGGGCTTACTCTGCACAAAATACTTCCAGTTGCATCCCGGGCACCCAGGTTTTGTTCTGAGTGCCTCGGTGCCGGGGGAGGAGGGAGCTATGCCCGCCTTCCCTCTGCAACCTTTATGCCCTTCCCAGAACCTTTCCTGCCCTCGGCTGTATTTGCTAGACATTCTTTATTTCTGAGTTTGTATCTTAAAATATTGCTGGGACTTTGTGTGTCGTCCCCAAGGGACTTGAACTCACTTGAGCTCTCTGGCTTGTGGCCTACACCCCAGATCTTCCAACTCTGGGGCATTCAGGAAAATGATCCAGCCCCGCTCCTTTCCATTCCTAGGCATAAAAGATGCTGCCTGTGTCTTAGGGTGACCCATGCTCCCCGGGATCTCTTTTGGCTATGTTTCTCCTTGCCCTGTGTGCTTTTCCTGCTCTGCTCCCTGTGGTAACCTGGGAAGAGCAGAAGCAATTGGTTGGCTTGTTGGCGGTGTGGAATTTTTGGCTTTTGGTTTTCTGGCCATCATGTGTTGCTTGTGTTTTTTGTTTCTCCTTGGCTTCTGCTTACTCCCTTCCTTATGGTTTTTCTTTTCTTATTTTTTAAGTTGTACTGTGTACCTCAGGGAAGAAATATCCAAAATAGTCAAGTGCTTTGCTTTAAATATAAAAAGTAAAAATCATATGAATGTTCGATTCTGTTGATTCTGATTTTGTATGTTGTTTGTGTTTATCAATCTCTGGTCTTTCGCTTTCCTATCTGCTGCCTCTTTTCTGCCCTTCTCTCAGGTTGAGGGCGGTGAGTGAAGTTCTGTTATGATAAGAATGGGAGGGTACCCCACTTTATCAAAAGAAGGTTAATGCTGTGTGAAGTTAATAAAAAAAATGAAAGCAATAGCCAGTGTGGTGAAATATCCATGTAACCCTAGCACTCAAGGGGGCTGAGGCAGGAGGATCACAAGTTCAAGCCTAGCCTAGGCAACCTAATGACTTAGCAAGATTTTGTTTCAAAATAAAAAATATAAAAAGGCTTGGGGATGTAGCTCAATGTAAAGGTCCTGGGTTCAATTCCCGGTTTAAAAAAAAAAAAAGCAATGATTAAGAAATGGATGATGGGCTGGGGTTTTAGCTCAGTGGTGCTGCCGTCTGTCTTGTAAGCACAAGGTCCTGAGTTTGATCCCTGGTACCAAAAAAGAAAGAAATGGATGCTAAGTTGGACATGGTTGCACATGCCCAGTTACTTGGAAGGCTGAAGCGAGTTCAAGACC
Organism: Fukomys damarensis; assembly: GCF_012274545.1. NCBI lineage: Eukaryota > Metazoa > Chordata > Mammalia > Rodentia > Bathyergidae > Fukomys > Fukomys damarensis. The sequence continues at coordinate 33,907,099 of NW_022900944.1, forward strand.
AGCCTGGTCTAAATAGTGAGAGAAAAAGGAAAGAAAAGGATTGATAAATATTTTTGTTTCAGTTCAGTGCTATCAATAAAGACCTTTGGTCCATTGATTTGCACAACTAAGTAGAGAAGCCCACTTGGTTGGTAGTTGATTTTTACCAAAGTGCCTGGACACTTTATAGATTATCCACTCCTGAAAAGAGGCCCAGAGCAGCAGACCCTTGTGTACCAAATGCCTCTTTTTTGTTTGGTTTGGGTTTTTGAGACAAGGTCTCACTATGTAGTTCATGCTGGCCTTGAACTCACTGTGTAGCCCAGGCTGGCCACAAACTTGTGGCAATTTTCTTGCCTCAGCCTCCTGAGTGCTGGGATTACAGGCATGGCCACCATGCCTGGACTCATTTTAAACTTCTTAAAATTACCTTTTGCAAAGTCATCGCTAGAGCTCGGAACTTAGCTAAGGCATTGTATTTGGCCTTATTGTCTGAAATAGATGTGTCCTTGTATTTGTTCCTTTGCTTCTGATGCCAAGGGTTTTTCAGTGACCATCTCATGTATTAGAACAGAGCAAGGCTGGAGAGGAATTTGGATTTTATGAGAAGTTACACCAGCTCACCCCCCACCCCTCCTACACATAAAACACACACCAAAATGATTGCTGTGAGTTGGGGTGATGTGTTTCAGGAAGGGGGCCAATCGGAGCTGTGATGCAGATTGTAAGCACATGACTGGCAGAAATGGCCCTAGGTGGAGGCCAGCTTCCCCCACTTCACACAGCTCCGTTCCATGGGGTAAGGGTTCCTGCTGAAAGGGGCTCTGTCCCATCCTATGGTTCAGACTTAAACGTCTTTGTTGGAACTTGCTAGGAAGCGGTGCTCGTGTTGCCACCTTAGAAAGAAAGTTCCTCTGTCCCTTGGTGGGGGCGGTGGCGGGAGTGCTGTGGAAGGGGCTTGTGGCCGGCCGTGGGGCTCCGCCAATATTTGCTCAGGGCGAGACTGAGCTCCATTCATCCCCCTGCCTGTGTGTGGCTCTGTCGCCCCCAGATAGGGCCAGCCCGGCAGCCTGAAGTCTGCATTTAGAATTTGATCCCATAATATAATGATTAAATTTTAGTAAGTGAAATAAAAATGCTTTCAGAGGAAAAAGAAAAAAAAGAGGGAAAGAGCAAACGGAACAATACTTGTTTTATTTAACCACGAAATCTTTTTGACAGCACCCCTTCCCCAAAGGATGCAAGACCTCTCCATCCCTTGCAGCCCTTCCCTGAATTAGGTGTGGGGGGTCACTAATGCAAGGAGAGCCCTAAAGTCCCGCAGCTGGGCCCCCCTTCCCTCACCCCTCTCCCCTTCCCTCACCTCCCCAGACAGGCGAACACAGAACACAGAGCAAGTCCAGGTTCAGGAGGGGGAGAATAAAGGTGCTTTGTGAGGGGAAGGAAAGCATTCCTGGGGGAGGTGAGGGCTCGGGCCTGAATGTGCCCTCAGTCTGGTGTGGCTGCTGCGCCCGCCCGGGGAGGGTGGTGAGGGCCAGCGGTGAGGTGGAGGGAGGAGGGCCTGGCCCAGCCAGGAAGCTCGGCGTGGGCAGGGCTTGTGGGAATGATTTCATTGGAAAGGCCTGCGATATTTTTTCCCCTCCCGTGTGTGGTTCTTGGAGAAAGTTGGAGGTGGTGGTGATTTCAGTTGCCTTGGCTGTTGTGAGCAGGAGTGGAGCAGTGGGAGCTTGCGGGGCTGCCCTGCTCTGAGCCCTCCTGACCTGCCCTGCCGGCTCTCGCCTCTGCCACCCTGGCCACCTTCCGCTGCGCACACCTCTCCTCCGCTTGCTCCACCCTTCCCGAAGCCCTCTTGGGTTCTCAGAGCAGAGTTCTTGGCTTCTCTTTCTTTCCTTCCTTCCCTTTTCTTCCTTCCTGTCTCTCTCTCTCTCTCTCCCTCTCCTCTCTCTGCTTTAACAAAGACTTTTGAGAGGAGCTCATGCCACCTAAGGTCCTGCTGCATCCTCTCCAGAGTACTAAAATGCGGAAGTGAGTTGTTGGCATTTTGATTTTTGGTGATTGATGTATTTTTAACCAGTGGCTTTTCTTCTAACCTCTGTATTCCTGTGTTTCTTCTGTTTAGCCTTCAAGCACTTCGACTGACCATGATCCCCTGGGCCCCCTCCCTCCTGGCTGGGGTAAGTACTGAGCTCTACCTCTGTGCCCTCCGCCTCCTGGGCCGAGGACATCTCCTGAGCATCTTCCTCCTCGCTCCCATCCCACGGCTCCCGTGCCACCGCCCACGGCACACCTTCCGGGGATGCGTGGCCGGCAAGGCAAGTGATGAGCTGGCAGCCTGAGGGAGACAGAGCTGAGCCATGCCCTGTTAGCATTCACAGCGACAGCTAAGGGCGTGTGACCCTAAGGGAGAGGTGCCCAAGGTACTGTGCTGTTGGGGTTTGGTCCTCAGTGGCTCCTCTCACTGAGATATGTTGACCCTGTCTGATTTCCAAATGGACTTACTTCAGGTCTCTGTCTCTGTGTTTGGAAGGAACCCCCTTAACAAACCTTTCTTTGCAGCTGAGATGTTGGAGGACTCCAGCCTCAGCTTGACTAACAGGAGCCACATTTTTATTTGCACCACAGCTATGAATGAGGCCGAAAGGAAGTTGAGCACTGATTCTGGGTGGTGATTCCAAAGCGTGGCACTGCTGGGTCCTCTTCGCTGTTAGCTGCCTCTTCCCTCTCCCAGCCCTCTAGGAGAGGTTGAGGGCCTCGTGGCTGTTCTAGGAAGGAGTGACCATGCATAACAAGGGTCATTAGTGGTGAGAGCACCGAATCCTGACCACTAGACCACAAGGAGGCCATCGGATCATTAGCGATGCTGTGACTGATGCGTTCTGCAGCTCTCTGAGCTGGGTAGGGTTTGGGTCAGGCCTGCCAGAGCCCCCGAGCACCCAACAGGGCAGTTTTCACAGGAGTCCACAGGTGTTCGGCTTCATGTATCAGTTGGGCTAGCAGAGGCGGTATGTGCTGGCTTGGGGGCGTTCACAGATTATGTTAACCCCGGGTGAGGTGCACTCCCCACAGAGGTGGGGAGGCACTGCTGGGAAGCTGGCAGGGGCAGGATGGGCATTGCCTGGAGGAGCCTGGCTCTGGGGCTGGGTCCCCTTGAGACACCCAGCCTCTCTCTGGGAGTGATGGAAGAGGTGGTATCACTCCCAGGCGCACAGGACATCACTTTGTCCATTAGCACCTCTCTCCAGGGGGCTGAGGGGCCTGCCCTTCCAGTGGGAGATTCCAGTAGCAAGGCTTGCACAGATGTGTTAATTTTCACCTCAGCTAGGTGATCCTGGTGTACCCAGGTGACGTGCCTAGCTCCCTGGACTGAAGTAAAGCCATTGGTATCTCACGGGTCAGCAGTAGGATCCTCACACAGACAAGAAAAGTGCATCAGTGACCTGCAGCCCAGGACCTGGAGTTTGTTTCTGGCTCAGTAGAGGCAGGCAGTGTAGCCTGGAAAGTGAGTTTATTTCTGAAGCAGTTTTGGTAAATAGTGGTCATCAGTAAGTAGCTGTATAGAGACCTGAAAACTGCTCCCTCATACTAAATGGGAAAATATCTTAGGTAGGAACAGAGGAGACACAATCGGAGCCAGTACTGTTGAACAGTCAAAAAACTAGTCCAAAAGTAAGAAGAACATTCTGGCCACAGGCCAGGGAACCTTCCCAACTGCAATCCTCTGGGCGTGGCCTCGGTGTCCCAAGACTGCGGCATGGGTCTCCGCCTCCTCAGGGATGGTGAAAATGGACAGGAAGAGCCGCCAAAACAAACAGGAATGGCACTGATGGCGAGCCTGCCTGTGCTGCTCCTGCCCTCTGTTCCCAGTCCCTTCCTGCCACCCCGCAGCTGTCCCCACACACAGGGGCTCCGGGGCAGGCCCCTAGGCACGTGATGAATGTACTTGAGTCCTCTTGGTTCTGGAATGGGTGCAGCAGTGCTCCCTGGAGGACCCCCTACCCCACCCCATCATACCCAGTGGGCCCTCAGGGGGGCCCTGAGAAGCTTGCACTGCACCAGCGCCAGGGCTGATGGGCAGGTCCCCCAGCCCAGTGGTTGGCTTTGGCTTTGGCTTTGGACCTGGGTAGAGCAGCCAGGGAGGATCCAGTTCCCAGCAGCAGCTCCTGGCCTGGGAGTGGCCGTCTCTCAGGAGCCTTTGGGGATGTCTGCCGCCTGCTACTGGTCACACATCTGGTCTCGGGGTGGTAGCTCCGCAAAAGTTTCCACCGCCTCCTGTTCTTTCTCTCCTTTTGTCTGTATATTTATTTTACTTTATTATTTTCCCAGCTTTTTTGAAGTGTGATTGACAGATAGCTTCTGTGTTTGTAAAATCCCAGTCATGCAACAGACAGACAGCAAGTCAGTCAGTCAGAGGCAGGAACTCATTCTGGTGATGAGGGCTGGTCTCCCCAGTTCTGCCCCGCTTTCAGCTTCGGGTGTCCTGTCACTTCCATAACTGATGGCTGCTTCTTTAACCACACTCTGTTGTTGTAAAAGAGTTGCACAGCCATTGGCGTTGTTTCCAGGACAGAAGCAGCTTGGCAGGCTCAGGAACTGCCGGGGGAAGGTGGCCCTCTTGGCGTGGGGAGCCCTGCTCCTGATTCCCCACCCACCTGGAGCTGAGGGGTTACTCTCTGTCCCTGCCTCTTGGGGTCAGAGGGTGGCAGGGTGACTGTGCTGTGCACAGCTGGATTCAATTACACCTCTAGTCCAGGCTGGCTGTCCTCTATGCAGCCGCACCGCCCCTTCCCTCCACAAGCCAGACAACCACAGAAACAGGGATGGTGTGTGTCCCTCCCTTGCCTTCTTCCTAGTGACAAATATGAGTGTGCCAGGCTTTGGTCAGCTAAACTTCTCTACTAGGTTGGTCACAGGGCTTGAGATTCAGGCCCAATGCCCAGGCGGTGGGAGCTGAGGGAAATGGCCTGGGAGTCTGATCGCTTTCTCTCCTTTCTCTCCTTTCTTTCCTGTGGCAGAAAAGAGACAGGACAACGGACGGGTGTATTACGTAAACCATAACACGCGCACTACCCAGTGGGAGGACCCTCGGACGCAGGGGTGAGGACTTGGGATTGTGGGGGCTTCTGCAGTTCCAGCAAGGGCCATGGCACCCATGTTGGGGGACTCTGACTAACACACAAAGTCCCCGAAACTCTCAGGATATGGTGTCAGCCTAAAGGGCTTGGGTGCTTGTTGTCTCAGGATCGCTAGTGTCCACTAGGGCCAATGCCATCTGCTCAGGCCTGGCATTTTGGCCGGGAGACTTCTTTTTGGTCATGACTTGGGTCCTTGCAGTTTGGGTCAGGCCAGGTGCATATCCTCGACACCCCCCAAGGGCCCTGTAGAGCCTGGTGAAAGCGGAGACAGAGCAGCAGTGGAGGCCCGCAAGGTGGGCTGGCCCTGAACCCTTCTTTCTTGTGTTTCCAGGATGATCCAGGAACCAGCTCTGCCCCCAGGATGGGAAATGAAATACACCAGCGAGGGAGTGCGGTACTTTGTGGACCACAATACCCGCACCACCACCTTTAAAGATCCTCGCCCAGGGTTTGAGTCGGGGTAAGGACACCCACAGGCTACAGCGGTGTCCTCAGCACCGGCCCATCCTGACCTGGGCAGCCGGCTCTCAGTGACTGCTGTGGCTGCGTTGTGCTGCTCACTGCTCTCTAGTGGCTGATTGTGATGCTGCCTTAAAGGGAGCGGGAGGAAGGGACGAGCCTATTCATCCAGAACAGAAGTCTTTCTCTAAAACCAAGAAGTCTGATGTTGTTTCAAGTTTTTCTTTTGACTTTTCAACGCTCTTAGTGGCAGTTTCTTCCCTTCTTTTATGCCTTATTTTATTCCACTTTAAGTGCAGAAAGCATTAGCTTTCTCTAGTTCTAAATAACGACAAGTGGTTCATTTTTTGAACAATCATGTGGGTTTCAGGACATCTTTGCTCTTCCCAGGACGAAGCAAGGTTCCCCTGGTGCCTACGACCGGAGCTTTCGGTGGAAGTATCACCAGTTCCGGTTCCTCTGCCATGTGAGTGCTGGTTCGGGGCTCCTCTGGAGCTGGGGATGTTGAGGTTATTGCCGCCCGATTTCTCGACGCCGCACAGGCATTGGGACGTCTCTGTCATAGGTGGGGGAAGGATGCCTGTCTCACCCTGGACTGGTCCTCCTGGGGTGGGACAGGGCTGCCTGTGTGTCCAGACAGGAGGCCACAGTGAGCGGACACCCTATGTGGCCCTGACATGAAGCTCTGTGATTTTCTTTTCAGTCCAATGCCCTCCCTAGCCACGTGAAGATCAGTGTTTCCAGGCAGACGCTCTTTGAGGATTCTTTCCAACAGGTTAGAGACTAATGGTGGACAGGCAGGCCCCCCCCTTCCACCTACCTGTCCCCTGTTGCACGTTCTGTGGGACCCACACTGTGGAGTTTCCAGGGCAGGGGCCTCGGTGACCTTGTCTTCTGGACAGCAGGCCTTAGAGTCTCCTGCTCCTCACCCCTACCTGCCTCGCTGGGGAAGGGCAGGCTGGCCAGATGCTCTGTCTCCCCAGATCATGAACATGAAGCCCTACGACCTGCGCCGCCGCCTCTACATCATCATGCGCGGTGAGGAGGGCTTGGACTACGGAGGCATCGCCAGGTGAGCCTGGCCTCCGCACTGTCCCCTGGCGGAAAGCCGCCCCTCCCTGCTCACGCTCACTGCCAGAGCTCTCTTGCGTCGTCAGGAGGGGCATGGAGTGGGTGTCCAAGCCATCTAACCCTGGCCGGTCCCAGAGGATGCTGGAGCAGGGACAGGCATCGGCGCTTCAGGTGCCTGGCCGCAGGGAGAAGGGGCTCGTGGGCGAGGACAGGGCTCAGGGTGTGGCGCTTTCCCAGTCTACAGGTCATTATTTCCTACTTTCACAACCAGGCCAGCTTCGTCAGTGGGCCGTGGCCACATAGGTGTCCCTTAAAGTTGACCCTAGGCTTCCCTTTGTCCAGATACCGCTGGGGCAGGCAAAGGCAGGTGTCTCAGCAGGCGTGAGCTGTGGCACAGTCAAGGGCCTTGATCCATACTTAGCTGCACGTCCTGTGCATGGACCAATACAACAAAAATGGCTAAAGCGGCCCTAGCAAGAGCCCAGAGCACTGCTCAAAAGGTAGCAGGGGTCTGGACCAAAGGGCGGAAGGTCCCTGAGGCCTGTGCAGCCCGCCGCCTCTCAAGGTGTGGGGATGTCTTCTCACCTGGTGTCGGGCTAACTCGCTTCTGGTCTTCTGTTTGCTGCTGGTGTTGCCTTCTGTGTTGGCCTCCTGTGGATGGATTGTTCTTTTCCATGGTGACCTCCTCTCCAGGCTGTGCTTGGTGGGCTTCTGGTGTGGCTCCGCCCTGTGTGTCTCTCTCTGTGTCCTGCCAGTGGTTTTACCCTATGGTAGGTTACGTCATGCTGTTCTACCACAGGGTAGAACCACGGACAGGATACCGGGGCACCCTCTGCATCGAAGGACTCCTCGTCTGCGCAGCCACAAACAGCCTGGCATTCGGGGACCGGCCCCTGGGATGTCCCCCTGCCGCTTTAGCTCCAGCCTGACAGGACTGTGGGTTCTGGCCTGAGGCTTGTGCCTCGCATGCAAATAGACGCCAGGGTGTGGGTGCTGGTTCAGATGAACGCGTGGCCGAAAGCTGTGGTCACGGGTCTGGGGTGGCAGAGGACAGTGCAAAGCAAGTGAGATGCTCACGCTGTGGTGGTGGGAGTGAGGTTTCAAATCTGGAGGCAGCACGAATCACGGAGTTTTCGTGTTTTGGGAGTTGGGAACATGTTACCATAGATTCGCATTATGCCAGCCACTCAGGATGGAAGCAGTGTGGTCAGTATCACACAGCACTGTGGCAGAAAACATTGTTATAAATGTACACGTCTGTGCTATTTGAACACGGTGCCCTTGTGCAGTGCACAGTCCACACAGCTGTGTGTGGTGGCCCAGAGCCCCATTAGACTCTCTGGATATTGTGATGCAGAGTCCTAAGATGCACCCCACGGAGCTGATGGGCACACAAGCAAGTTTTCCTCAGCACCACCCCCAAGTGTCATTGTGCTGGTTCAACCTGGGTCTAAGCCAGGCCGGCTCCCTGACCAGCCTGAGATACAGGTCAGCCCAGCACTGATCACCCGGGCTTAACTCCTGGCCCCGTGACCGCAGACTCTCGAGACACTCATCAGAGTCCTGAGCGCCGTGCAGTGTGCGGAGGGACCCATCGTCCTGCTTCTTCTCCCCCGTCCCTCCTAGAGAGTGGTTCTTCCTCCTGTCCCACGAGGTGCTCAACCCCATGTACTGCCTGTTTGAGTACGCCGGGAAGAACAACTACTGCCTGCAGATCAACCCCGCCTCCTCCATCAACCCCGACCACCTCACCTACTTCCGCTTCATTGGCAGGTTCATCGCCATGGTAAGGGTGCCCTGGTCCACAGTGCCGGGAGCGCCGGCCTCCTTCTCACACCCTTCTTCCTCCTGGTGAAGTGTGAGGGGCGTCACTGAGACCTCCAGGAAGGGCAGCACCCGCGCTCTGGGCCGCACTAAGAATGTGAAAAGCTGCAGGTGGCTGTGGGGAAGCCAGAGCCTCCTCAGCGACCGCCTGGGCTCTCAAGGGTTTCTCATATTGATTTGGGTAGGGTTTGTCAGGCGGAAGCCCGGGCTCCTGGCCACAGCCTTGACTTTGTGCCAGGTGTGCACCTTCACGTGGCATTGGGATGGCAGCTGAGGAAGCCACAGCTGCCCGCCCGCTGCTTGACTTTGTTTTTGGTACTGGGGATTGAACTCGGTACCTTGAGCTTGGGAGGCAGGCGGTGGCACCAGAGCTAAATCCCTGGCCCTGCCTGACGCTGGAAGGTGCCTCCGCCTGTCACAAGCCATGGGTGGGAGTGTTTGGGGATGCCCAGCCCTGAGGTCTCCAGAAGGGACTTGGAATCCATGTGGGTTTAGAACACGACCCTAGTAGACTGGCTGGCATGGGCTAGGGGGTGTCTGTCCCAAGGAGGGCCACACCACATCCCCTGTGGAGTCTTCTGTGAGTGGGGACCCAGCACTGAGCAGAGGACCTGGCTGGAGACTTCAGGGCTGACTTTGCTTCTTTCCCTAACATCCACAAGTCCTGCCCCGCTCCCCTCAGGAGAACCTGGGCCCAAGGGTCTATGACTAAATATGGTCTTTGATTCATCTAGAAGTTCTTGGCCAAGATAGCAGCTCCATTCTTCCCAGGTCTAGAGACTCGCCTGGCCCAGCAGCCAACAGGACAGACCCGCGAAACCCTAGACTATTACTCACTGCTGGCCGCCAGCTTACGCCCTCCATGGCGTCTGCATTATTTTTGGCTGCCTCTGCCACCGGCTCGGAGCTCCAGTGAGTCAGGGCTGCCACCTGGAGCTGTTCTGAGCAAGTCTCCCGTGTGAGCGTGGTGCAGGCCTCTGCTAAACCAAGAGCAGCCTGGCCGGGCGCATCCCTGTGGCTGCAGGGCCAGATGAGATTCCCTTCCGAGACCCCGTCAGGGTGAGGGGCTCATTTCCCAGACTGCCTCAGGCTTTGGAGGCAGCCGCTGCTCAGGCTGGGTCAGGGAGGGAAGAAGCCGGGAGCAGTGGCCTTTGATAAGAGCTTCCCGGGGCCTGCCTCATCCTCCCAGGCTCTGTACCACGGGAAGTTCATCGACACCGGCTTCACCCTCCCCTTCTACAAGCGGATGCTCAACAAGAGACCCACACTGAAAGACCTGGAATCTATCGACCCTGAGTTCTACAACTCCATCCTCTGGATCAAGTGAGTCCCTTGCTCGCCCTGCACGCAGGAACTCTGGCAGGGCAGCGGGCACCCTGGCCTGGTGTGACTGCCCACCCGCCGCGCTAAGTGCCTGGTGACGGGCAGCTCCTGCCGGATGGTTCCACTCTTGCATCAGGAGATGTCCCTAGCCACTGTCTAGGAATCTGGGCCACCTGTGAGTCCTAGGTGTCCCGTGGGTGCTAGAAGAAAGGAGTAGGGCAGGACCAAGGGAGACCCTGCCAAGGTGGACGTCTTGCCCCCCAGAGAGAACAACCTAGAGGAGTGTGGCCTGGAGCTGTTCTTCATCCAGGACATGGAGATCCTGGGCAAGGTGACAACCCACGAGCTGAAGGCGGGCGGCGAGAGTATCCGTGTCACGGAGGAGAACAAGGAAGAGTATATCATGTAAGCCGGCCCCGGTGGGTTTCCTGCTCTGATCTGGGATCCCCCCACTGGCCAAGCTCCTGCATGGCGCCCATAGCTCTCCATGGGTTGGAACCTCTCAGTTGCACCTGCCTTTCTGGTCACGTGATAACATGAGTTGGGGGATGGGGCCCCAGCCCATGGTCAGCAGCTCCTGCTTGCTCTTTTTCCCACGTGGGAGACATCCCAACTACTGGAAATTTCTCCTGAAGAGGCATAGTGTAGGTGTCACCACCTTTCTCCTGCCTGAGGATTTCTGTGTCCTGTGTGCTGACAGCCACCAGCCCGTGTGCGCTGGCGTGCAAGCCTCCTCCGCGCCTTCTCCAGGCCTTGGTGTAGTGTTTAATCTCCATTCTTCTGCACATCTGCAGTTCAGTGAGCAGCGGGGCAGGGGACAGGAGGGATTTCAAAGATTTGGGGGAATTGTGCAGTCACCGTGAGGTCTTCAGGGATGTGAGGTTTTCTGGGGCCTTCTACACACTGGTCTCAGTGTACCAGAGGTGCCGACGATGCCATCTGGGCGGGCGGGCTGGTTGTGCACCTGGCAGGGTGTGTTGGGCCCCAGCAGTGGCTGGTCTTTGGTTTTAGGCTTTTGACCGACTGGCGCTTCACCCGTGGCGTGGAAGAGCAGACCAAAGCCTTCCTGGATGGCTTCAATGAGGTGGCCCCACTGGAGTGGCTGCGCTACTTTGATGAGAAAGAGCTGGAGGTGAGCATCAGAGATGTTGGGACCCCAAGCCCCTGCTTCCGGTGCCTCCGGCTGTGTGATGTGCTCCCTGTGCACCCATAGAAACCCACTGGCCGAATCCCAGACTTGAGCAGTGTGGAGGTGGAGTGCAGACGGTGCCTGTTGGGGTCTTCAGCCGTCACTCTCCCTGGACACTTGTGTTGAGAGAGCAGGGACTTGTGTCACCCATATTATTAAAACTTCTGGAAAAAATAGCCAGTTAAAGAGATTTGGAGTATTTCACCTGCTAGCTGGTGGATAAGGCATCCCGGTAAGGAGCTGGCACCCGCCGCTGACAACCTCCTCCCTGCCCCTCCTCCCTGCAGCTCATGCTGTGCGGCATGCAGGAGATTGACATGAGCGACTGGCAGAAGAACACTATCTACCGGCACTACACCAAGAACAGCAAGCAGATCCAGTGGTTCTGGCAGGTGGGTGTCGGGTCCCGTCTCTGCCGTACTGGGGCCAGGTGTCTTGGCAGGGACATTTTCACAGCCACTGTAAGAGACGGGACCTGATTAGACCTCAGGGTCAAGGTCCTTCATCTTTGATACTCCTGGCCTTCCCCAACTTGCAGAAGGGGACGATGGGAGGTTGTCAGTGGTCAGCCTGGCAGGGGGCCCAGGCCTCTGCAGGAAGGAAGTGCAGCTGCCGTTGGTCCTCTGGTTTCCTTCCATCAGATGGCGCGGGAAGGCAGGCCCTTGGCTCCAGAAAAACAGAATGAGCTTGTCACCAGGATTCAGTGGCCCAATTCCTTTGTATATGTGTGGATCCCATTGTTATTATGAAGTATAGTATTACATATAAAAAAAGAATTACTTATAACAGCTATCCTTAGTGTGTGTGTGCGTATGCGTATAAATTTTTTTGTGGTGAACATTCACATAAAATGCAATTCACCATCATAGATTTTTTAAGATACACAGTTCGGCGTCTCCAGTACCTTCACAGTGTTGTGCGCCTACCACTACTAATCTCAGAACAGTTTATCTCCCGATAAAGGAACCTCCCTGAGACCAAGAGATGTTGCATGACTGGTGGGAGTGTTCTACAGACAGAGCGCCTTAGAGAGAGCCTGGCCGAGCTCTCCTGGGGCATGGTTTTGTGTCTTCTGCCTGGAGCAGGCCCGGCTGGCCTGCAGATTCTGTGTTAAGGCAAAGCACCAGGGCAGGGTGGGTCTCCGGACTGTGCCTTGTTTGTGGCCTTGCAGGTAGTGAAGGAGATGGACAACGAAAAAAGGATCCGGCTCCTGCAGTTTGTTACCGGAACTTGCCGCCTGCCTGTTGGGGGCTTTGCTGAGCTCATTGGTACGTTTTTCTGTGTCTTGCTGGTGCCCTGGCTGAGGGCGAGGACCCTGCTGTGGGAAGGTGGTTCTGCTCACAGTCGGTGCCTTTGCCTTGGATAACAGGGAGCAACGGTCCGCAGAAGTTCTGCATTGACAAGGTTGGCAAGGAAACCTGGCTGCCCAGAAGCCACACCTGGTGAGCAGGCTGGTTTGGTGGGAGGAGGGCGAGCCTCAGGGACCAGATGAACTCCTCAGCCCGGTGGACATGGCAGCCTCAGGGCCTCCACTCTGAGGACATTTGCATGGCTCTGGGGGTTGGGTAGGAGAGGTGGGCGTGTTCGTCTGCCTCTGTCTGCGCCTCAGGCCTCTGGTCTCTGTTGTGTTCCTGAGGGCGAGAACTCCTGTATTCGCACCTCGCTCTTCCCGGCTAACCTGGGGTTCCAGGAACTTATGGCATGGATCGCGACACAGACATTGAGCTCACTGGGCACGGCAGGGCTGTAGGAGCCCTGGCCCCTCGTGACCACTGTTCTGCCTTCGCCTCTCCACAGCTTCAACCGTCTGGATCTCCCACCCTACAAGAGCTACGAACAGCTGAAGGAAAAGCTGCTGTATGCTATCGAGGAGACAGAGGGCTTTGGACAGGAGTAATTGAGGCCACCCACCCACGCCCCCAGCACACACGTAGTCCCGAGTCCTCCCCACCTGAGAGTCCGCTGGCCACACAGCCTCAGGAGGTCCCTGTGGGTGGCGGCCCTGCATGGGACCACACTGCCAGCCCCCGATGGCAGAGCTTCCCTCCTACCCGCAGGTGGCAGTCTGGAATAAAGCCCCGAGTCACCTTGGCCCCATCACCCATCGTGGAGTCCAAGAGTGACCAACCCTCTGCAAAACCCTCCCCTTCCCCTTGGGCCAACCTGGGTGTGCGTGAGTGTGAGGGGAGGTGCCCGGTGCTAAAGAGCATCAGAAGCCTGGGCCTCATCCTACTTAGAGGAGGAACCTGGCCACTTCAGGTGGCTATTCTGGGATGAGAAAGCCAGGTCTTTGCCAGCAGAAGAGGCTGTCTTAACTAGAACTTTCTGGGACCTGTATGAAACACAGGTCTGAGGAAAGACTGTCTTTGCTTCCCTTTCCAGCTGGTTCCAGCTGCAGAGGCTGAGCAGCAGGGACTGGGGGCCCCAGCTCATCCCTCTCAGCAGACAAAAGGGTTGGACAAGACACCTGCCTGGGGATCAGTGTGGGGAAAACAGCAAACTCCCTCAAAAGTTGTCCTTTTACATAAACTTGAAGCTTTTGTGTGTAGGGTTGCTTTTCGTTTTGCTTTTGATATGCTGCTGCCACTTTCCGTGGAGGACTTGGGGCCCCATGTGTCCAGGGTCTTGGGGGACCTGGCCTTGTTGGTGTAAGTTTCCCAAACAGCTGCTCTTCTCAGGAACTGGCTTAGCAGTCTTCGCGCTCAGGCAGGCCCAACCCAGCCGCTCTGTTGTCCAGCGGCCAAGTCCCTGAGCTTTCCACGGAGGGAGGGCAGGGTGTCCTGAGCGCCACTCCCAGCCTGCGCCTTCGCCATCCCTTTGCTCGATCGCCCCCTGGTGGGCCCCAGGGAGGGGGCGGAGTCTGACTGCTCCTTCCTGGCAGCCCTTAGAGACCCAGGTGGTCCTTAGTCCACTCCATAGAATGACACGCATCCTGGTGAGCCGAGCGAGCTCATTCTGCATAGATGCCAGGCTTTATCTGCACCCAGGATGTGGCACCACTGAAAACTGGCACCGAGCTGCTGCCGCAGCCTGGCTTGGTTTTCAGAGCTCCCGCCAGCCTCCGCCTTGGGGATTCCGCTGTGGACCGAAGTCCCTTGGGACTCTGGAGTAATGATGGCGGCACGCTGCCCAGTGGGGACCCCAGGCTGGCTTTTACTTCTGTCCGGGAGCCTTCAAGGACAGTCTCACCCTCTGCATCTCGTCCCTCCCGGGTCCGTGGAGGGACGGGCCGTGTCCACCCACGTTCGAGTGGCCCACTCACTGCGGCTTGGTCTCCCCCAGTCACTTCTGGTACTGCCCTGACGTGGCCCCACAAAGCCTACTCCAGCAGGCGGGCGGGCTGCAAGCTGCCAGGGTGGCGCGGGAGCATCAGGGCTCACGGTGTTCATGCGTGTTTGTGTGTGCGCGTGCGTGCCTACGTACAGCGGAAGTGTCCGTGTGGAACGCCCTGCGGTAGCACTGGGTTGGTCACTGGGTTGCTTTGTAACGCCTGCCCCTGCGTCGGTATTGCCAGTTTCTTGTGCAATAAACAATCACAGCCGTGGGTGGTGTCTGTGTGGCCGTCTCGGTGTCACTGTCCTCTAGGCAGCAGGCCTCCTTTTGCCAGGCTCAACAGAGTGGGAATTCCCCGGCCTGCTGGCTGGGAGAAGGTCTGTGCTGTTAATTGAGGCAGCTTCATTTTGGGGACAGGCGGCCGAGACCTTGTCCAGGGCCTTGTGTAAACTGAGCACATCCTCTGTCATTGAGCTACATGCCCAGTCCTTCCAAAGCCCCATTTTTTTGTTGTTGTTCCAGACCAGGGATTGAAGCCAGGCCTTGCGTGTGCTAGACAAGTGCTCTGCCACTGAACCACATCCTCAGCCTCGAAGCCCTTCTTCCACTTGACAGAGCCCCGCTACACTTTCACGAAACCATCGAGCAGTGCCCATGTGTTATACAGGTGTCTCCCAGCAAGTTAAACAGACATGCTGCAGTGGAAATTGTTCTCCCACCCTGGTCCCGGAGGAAACCACTGTCCACAACTGACTGTTGTCCTACTGGACTGTTTTGTGATCATTCGCAAATCAGGCACACAGAAAAGTTAAATACAGCTCTCACATGTGCTCAACAGCCTGCTTTTTTCATTACATGAGATGATAGGGGCCCCTTTCCACTTGGGTCACTGTAGACGTACCTGTTGCTTTCACTGCCTCCTGAGGTCCAGTCACAGCCGTTTGGTAACGCGCCTGTTACCTCTGTAAGGTGTGTTTCAGCTGGGTCCACAGCCAGCTGCACGTACACAGCTTCCGTAAGTGTTGTCAGGCGAATCTTTATGCTGATGATCCTCTTCTAGTAGGGGATAGTCCTGGGAGTTGGATTGTTGATTCTGCACCTTTATTTTAAAATGTTTAATCTTCAGTCACTCATCCACCTTTAGAGGCAACCATTGTTGCTGGCTTTGTGTGGATCCCTCCAGATAGACCCCCCCACACCTTTTTTTTGAGACAGGGTCTCACTACATAACCCAGGCTGGCCTCAAAATTGCCATGATCATCCTGTCCATCTCCTGGGATTACAGGTGTGCGCCACCATGCCAGGCTCTCTATAAACAGGCTTTAAAAACCCCAGTAGATTCCTCCAAACTGTCTTTCAAAACATTCTTGCTTTACCAGCCTCACCATGGCCAGGATCTCTTGCCAACTGCTTGGCAAAACACCCTTGATCTCCCTGTTGCCCAGTCATGATCTGATGCATTTCCCCATGGCCTGCGCCATGATGTAATTTTAAGTACACTTTCCCTCTCACTGGGTGGGCTCGGGTACCACAAAAGCCCACTTGCCTCAGTCTGTGTGAGTCAAGCAGTGATTCAGATCCAAACGCACAACTTTCCTCTGGCAAGCTTTCTAATTTTTGTAACTTCTGAACATCACCAGCATGGACACAGGGTGTAACTTCAACTCAGATGGCCCCAGTGACTCATTTTTGTTTGTTTGCTTGCTTGTTTGTTTTTTGGTACTGAGGATTGAACTTAGGCCCTTGCACTTGTGAGGTCCGGTGACTCATATTTTGAAATTATTTTTTCTTTATTGTTATAAATTACACACCACATAAATTCCATCATTTTAACCATCTTTTAAATGTAAATTCAGTGGTAAATACGTGCATAACATACAGCCCTCACCATCAAGCATCTCCAGAACGCTTTTCACCTTGTGAAACTGATAGTGACACCCAGTTCACCCTTCCCCTTAGCCCTGGCAACCACCATTTTACTTCCTGCTTGCACGATTTTGATGGCTCTTAACTGTCTTGTGTAAATGGCCTCTTGCAGTATTTTTTTTATGCGATTGGCTTATGTCACTTAATCACAACACAATGACATAATGTCTCCAGGGTCCACGAATGTTGTAGCATATTTCAGAGTTTCCCTTTTATCACTAAGGTCCCATGTATTCTCTCCCCCACATTTTGCTTATTCATTCTTCTGCCAGTGGACTCTTGGGAAGCTAGCTACTACTATCTTTCAGCCACTGTGAAGAGTGCTGCTGTACGCATGAGTGTACAAATCTCTCTCCGAGACTGCTCTCAGTTGTTCTGAGAGTGTTCTCAGAAGTGGAATTGCTGCATTACCATAGTAATTCTAGTTTGAATTTTTCTTTTTTCTTTTTGGTACCAGGGATTGAACTCAGGTCCTTGCGAGGCAGCTGGTGGAACCACTGAGCTAAATCCCCAGCTCTAATTTCAACCTTTAAGGAACTGCCATGCTGTTTTCCACAGTGGCTGTACCATTGTACATTTCTACCAACAGGATGCAAATACTTCTATGTCTTTGCTCTTGGGTTTTTTTGGTAGAAGCCATCCTAATGGGTGTGAGGAGTTGTCTCATAGTTTTGATTTGGTTTCCCTGATGCCTAGTGGTGTTGGGGATCATTTCATAAGCTTGTTCTTCACCTGTGTGTCTTCTTCGGAGAAATATGAAATCAAGTCCTATGTAGCTACTGCTGTCTCTGTGGTGCTCGGCCTTTCTGTTTGACTGTCGTCATCCTTCTGATATCCTTGATGGTCTACAACGTGTTCTATTCCCAAATGTAGTTCTCGGAAACCGAAGCAACTCCTTCACCTTTAGCCCTGGTTTTTGTTTTTGTTTTCAAGTAAAAAAAAAAAAAGTATTAGAGATGAAAATGTGGTTCTCTTAAATGGCATGGTGAATTAATATTTGATCAACTTCCTTGGTCCAGATATAATAAAGACACGAAATAGAAGACGGAAAGGGAGAAAGAGAAGAAGGAAAAAGAGCAAAACACTTAAAGGGCTGGTTCAAAAACAAGATAAAGGAGCCTGTAGGTGAGGAACAGAACCGAGGTGCGAACACTGGGAAAGCCTGAAGCCTGCGTGGGTGCCGTGGGTGAGGGGTTTGAGGGGGCCCCAGGATAGACTGGTGCCAGAGCTGCTCACTACTCCTTCTCAGTTATGGTGTCAGGGCCAACCATCACCTGGCGTGGTCAAACCACCCCGCTGGTTCTGCACCGGGTCTGGGATCTTCCCAGGTCACCCGGACCGAGGTCCCAGGTGCTGTTAGAAGATGAGGTTCTGGAGTATGGACGCCCAGCGGGAGAAGAGGCAGCTGTGAGGCCCTTGGGGAGGGACCTGTCCTCTTTACCCTTGTGGATTAAGGCTTTGGGTGTGTGGGGGGTTAGTGGGAACTGAACCCAGGGCCTTGCCTGTGCTAAGCGAGTTCTCTACCTCAGAGCTACATTCCAGCCCTGATTGAGGCTCTTAGAGAGCGTTCTTATTGTCACTGTAGCTGAGCTGAAGAGGTGGTAAATCTGCTATCTCAGTGAAGTCCTTTGTTTTATTAAGTCTGCCCTGGGGCGGGGTCAGTGGAGGGATGGCTCACAGCCACAACAGTGCATAGAAGGCCAGAAGCTGAAGCAGCTTTGACGGTTTATTATGGTGCCTCTTCGCTGATCTGTCTGCTGCTGACCTTGCCTTCCTACAGAACTGAGCCCTTGCCCGGTTCTTCAGGGCTCACCAGAACCTTCCAGACTGGACTCCTTCCCCTGTGTCTTTGGCCAGCGCGCCTTCTGCCATCTTTGTATCCCCCAGAAGTGTGTGGATTCTCAGATGCTCCCACTCAGACTGGGCCAAATGGCTGAAACAAAGTGAAAACTATTTTGCCATCATTTGATGGGTCTTGGGAGAAAGAAACGAGACATATGTGGCCGCATTAAGTTTTTATTAATCAAGTCCGTTGCACCCAGCTTTCTAAGAGCACTGGGCTTATTACGTGTGGGGGGCAGCTGAGGGGAAGGAAGTGGGAGGGTAGGGGTAGCACAGATCTGCTTTGTTACCTCCAAAGCTATGGTGGCGGTAGGTAGTCCTGCTTATACACGAGGGGTGTTTTCCTTCTTCAGTTCCCATTGGGTCCCCTCATTCTAAGACATTGATTAGGCGCCAGTATGGGCAAAGACAAGCCCACTGTGGCCCACTGCTGGTCACTGGTAAATCCTGGCTCCTACCCGTGCCGGGTGGACAGCTGAGGTGGCCCAGTGAGCCCACCTGCCGAGCCTTCCCCGTGAGGTTGGGCCGGTCTAGTTCTTGCCAGTCGGAGATGGCAACAGTGGTCGGATATCACAGTGGCGATTAGACTGCAAGGGGCTGTGACCCGCCTCGTGCTGGGCGTCTCTCCCTGAGCCCTTCCTGGCTGACCCTGTGGCGGGGGACTGAGAGGCTGTGTCAGTGGCCAGCTATGAGGATTTGAATCTCGGAACTGGGTCCTTTGCCCACTGTCCTCCGCAGGGAGTGACTCCCCGCAGGGGAGCCAGACAGCCCCGGCCCGCCCCTGTTCCAGAGCCCAAAAACCCTGAGTTGATACATGTGTGTGGTTTAGGCTGTTACCTTTGATGGTGATTTGTTATGCAGCCACACATAACTAATATACTCCCTTAGGTTAGATCAGATATCTTTGGATTAGTGTCTCTTCCAGTCCTGGTTCCTGAATGTGGCCATGATTTTTAATAAATAACATGGAGATTTTCTGTAGATAACAAAACAAAAACCCCCAGCAGTACAAACAAAAAGCTAGCATCCTTTCCATGCTTTTCTTGGGGGACAGAGAATACTGAGGGGTTGCTGTTACTTTGGTCCTGTCTCCAGTCCCCACCTGACACCCTTTGCTTGGGGTCTGGCCCGGCCTGCGACTGTGGCTCCCGTCCTTGGATGTCATTAGTGCTTGTCTGGGCCTCTAGCCAAAGCCAGTGGGTAAGAGTCATGTCCAGTCTCTCAGAAGGACAATTTTGAGACCATTTCCTGTGCAATTATGGGGTGAGCGGCAGGGTAGACGGTGCTATTATGGCATTAAATTAGGCTGAAGGACAGACAGTCTTCGCAGCCCCAGATCGCCACCAAGGTGGTTTAAGGGCACAGCGCTGCCTCAGTAGTGGGTTCCACGGAGCACCAGAGCCCTGCTTGGCCGGGGTGTAGAAGTGATGCGTCCTCTGGGAGGGCGCTCATTTCACCCCTGAACTTCGGGATTGCACCTTCGAGCTTGGCAGTTGCCTGTAGTTGGTTCACACAGGTTAAAACACTGGGTGTGTGTGTGTGTGTGTGTGTGTGTGTGAAGTGCATCCCTAAAAGGCTGCACACCCTGGGAGCAGCTGTCTGCCCCAGGGCACACGAGGCTTTGGGACAGATACCAGGGACAGATGCCAGGTAGGTACAGCAGGGAAGAACGTGGAAACGGGTGGGCGAAGGGAAAGCGGCTCTGCAGAGGTGCAGCAGTCGGAGTGGAGAATGGGGCCGGGGGCCTAGGGTGACCCCAGCTCGTGCAGGGCCCCGTGGGCCCCGGGAAAGGGATTGGATTTAAATTCTGAGAATAGAGGGCAGGAGCGGGGCAACCTCGCTTACAGCTGAGCAGGATCACACCACAGGCGGTGCGGAGTGCGGACTGCCGGACTGGAGGGGAGTAGGAGGGTGAGTGAGGCCGGACTGTGCACCCCCACCAGCCGTCACAGCTGGGGGTCGGGCGCTGACTTTGACGTGCAGTGGAAAATGGATGAAGGTGTGTTGTCTTTGGAGGTGGCGGGGTGACGTGACTTTACTAGTGGATTGGAAATGGTAAGTGAGGGAGAGCCGGGGATTTAGCGCAGTGGTTCCGCCCCCTGCCTTGCAAGCTCAAGGGCCCAAGTTCGATCCCTGGCACCCCCTCCCCCCAAAAGAAATGGTATGAGGGAAAGAGCAAAATCAAGGATGACTTCTAGATCGTCGGCTTGAGAAACTGAGGTAACAGTTCCATCTATTCTGATAGACTGTGTGAGAGTGTGTGTGTGTGTGTGTGTGTGTGTGTGTGTGTGTGTGTGTGTGTGTGTGGACGGGTGCAGCGGAGAAAACAAAGCCTAACTCGTAGCTCTTAGCATAACACAGGTGAAGAAGGTTTCATCAAGGTCTTAACCTCTAAGGCAGAGAGCCCTTGAGGAGCCACGGTTTTCCCGAGGTGGAAGGCGGTGGAGGATTGTAACAGAGCAGGCTGCATCAGAGTGGACGCAGGGGGTGAAGCCAGCTGCTTCCTGTCACAGAACCCTTGAGAGGCTCCAGATGTCGGGCATCAGGAAGGCAGGAGTGGGATTAGGGGCTGAAAGCAGATGGAGTCATTAAGAGAGGAACGGGACTCCCAAACCCGCACAGCTTCTTCAAAGGCTTGGGGACCCACGGGACACTCAGGTGGGGAGGTGCAGGGCTGAAAATTGAGAGTCAAGTTTGCAACTTGAAATGGAGGAAAAGATCTAATGTGAAAGGAAAAAATGGCTAGTAACAGTGGATCCTCAAGTTACGACCAGCCTGAAATACAAACAACTCGGGTTAATTAGGTTAATGGAAGACTCATCTGCCTTTCGTTAACTATAGCGTGTGCACAGGTAAACATCCAGATCTCAGCTGTACTGACTTACAGTCAACTTAAGTAACATCCAGCCCTTGGGAACCGATCGAATTCATAAGTCAAGGGTCCACTGTAGAAGTGTAGGAGAAAATAGATTAGGAATCTTCAGCTGGGGAAGGAGTTTTTTGGTTTTTTTTTGTTTGTTTTTTTTACGGCACTCACTTTTGTTTAACTGATACCTAAAAACTATATATATATTAGTGGGGTACCAAGTTATGTTTTGATACGTCATGCAATATTTAAATCAGGTTAAATACTTACCTTCCCATTTATCATGTGCTTATGGTAAAACTTTTAAAATCTTTTGTTCTGGGCTTTTGAACTGTATGTTACTGTTACCTGTAGTCAGTAGTCATCCTGCTGTACAATAACACCCTGAATGTCTTTTTTTTTTTTTTTAAGTTGTGTTCCAAGGGGCCAGGGATTTAGCTCAGTGGTTCTGCCACCTGCCTTGCAAGTGCAAGGTAGGTCCTGAGTTCAATCCCCAGTACCAAAAAAAAAAAAAAAAAATTGTGTTCCCTCTTTTAAAAAATTTAATTTTATTAGTACATTATAGATATACATGATGAACACATTCGTCATAGGGAATTTGTCCCTGCACATGATATCTTGATAATGATGTCTTGCTCCTGCCAGTGACTCCTTATTATTGACCAATATTTTCCCAATCCCCTCCCTTCCAAGATATAGTCCCTCTGCTCTCTGGGAACCGTGTTTGTCAGGACTTCTTAAATATTCACAAAGCACTATGGATAGGGAAAAAATTGAAATTTTTCTACATCAAAATAAGAATTTCTGTTCAATCCCCGGTACCCGCACCCCCCCAAAAAAAGAATTTCTGGCCTGTGCGGCCTCCCACTACTGAAATTAACAGATGAGACAGAGAAGATAGTTGTCACACAAAATGGACAGACAAGTTATATCCTCAGTATTTGAGGGATTTCTCTAAATCAGCAGGAAAAGGAAACTCAACTGGAGAAAAAAAGGGCAAGAGAAACGCAGCAATTAGCTAGGCATGGTGGTGCAGGCCTATGATCCCAGCTACTCGAGAGGCAGAGGCAGGATTACTGCAAGTCTGAGGCCAGCCTGGGCAGTTTAGTGAGACTCTGGCTCAAAAATAATACAAGGGGATATGGATGTAATTCAGCTTTCTTGGGGTTCAACCTCTCCCCTGTGCCCCTCAGAAGCTAGGTGCGATGGTGCATGTCTGTAATGTCAGCACTCTGGAGGCTGAGGCAGGAGGATTATGAAGTCAAGGCCAGCCTAGGCAACATAGCAAGACCCTATGTCAAGAGACAGACAAACAGGAAACAAACCAAAAAGACCAACCAAGCCCTACAGATAAAACAGCAATTCACAGGAGAACAAATAAACACAGTTCTAGGAGAGAAAATCATCGTCTAAATAACGTCGATGTGGGCTGGATTATTTAGATACTCAGCCATAGAGTGTTTACCGAGCATGTCTAAATCCTTGAGTTTAAAGTCCAGCACCACAAGACAAATAAACATTGGAATACTATTGCACTCATAAAATTTGTGAAAATTGGAAAGGTGTTAGGATGGCAAAAATAGCAGTGGAAATTAGAGTAATACTTCCATTGTATATACTCTGTGCAGGCTATTCTGAGCCCCTTGCATGTCATATTTTGCTTAATTTTCCCAACAGCACTATGAAGTAGGTAGTTCTTTAATTTCCAGTTTACAGGCCAGGATACTGAGGCAGGGAGTTGCCTTAACAGTTATTAAGCTGTAGGTTTTGGATTCAAAGTTAAGCATCTGATTCCACAGTTTGCTCTAAACTGCTGAACTCTCTGGTGGGAAATGCACCTTTGATGCACTCTGAGAGCAGTAGAAATGACCATGGCCACTCCCCAGGGCCAGCTAGTATGTGGTGACACCTATATTTTATGTTCCAGCCAACTCCTGGCTGTGGACTCCGTGGAAACTCTTGTTCAGGTTCTTATAACACCACTTACTGGCATCACTTGTCATGGTGGACAGGTGGAGGAAGGCCAGGTGTCTTGGTTGCTTTCTTTCCTTGCTGAGACAAAATACCCAACACCCAAAGTTAAAGGAAGGAAGGCTTATTTCAGCTCACAGTTTGTGGAAGCTTCAGTCCTTAGCCAGTTCCAAAGCAGGGTGTCATGGCAGAAGGCATCACAGAGGAGAAACAGTCTATGGTGTGGCAAGGCAGGCAGAAGGCAGCAAACAGCAGCAGCAGCAGCAGTGGCAGGAGCCTCAGCAGCAGGCCTGCCTTCCCTCTCTCCCTTTATATTTCATTCAGGCTGTAAGCCTCTTGATTGGTGCCCCCCACGCTCGGGGTGGGGCTTCCATTAGCCACAGCCTTAACCTCGGGATCACACACTTAATCCACGTTTGTACACCCTAATCCAGCCACCTTTGAAACTCCCCACCTGTGACCACATGAGACTTTGGGGAACAAGTCATAACAGCAGGGGTCAGGTGAATAAATTGCAGTGAATGGTTGCAATGGACTGCTATACCATGTGCAGCGGCCAGGGGAGGCTAAGTTATGTTCTGATAATCCAAACTCTGGAAACTAAGTGAGTACAGTGAGTTTTATTGTTTCTCTAGGAGATCTCCTCTCTCTTTTTTTTGGTGGGGGGGGTGTTTGTTTTTTTGAGACAGGTCTCACTATGTAGTTGAGATTGACCTGGAACTCACTATGTAGCCCAGGCTGGTCTCAAACTCACAGTGATCCTCCCGCCTCAGCCTCCTGAGTGCTCTGATTACAGGTGTGTGCCACCATGCCCAGCGTAGGATATCTCTTCTCTGTAAGGGAGCTGAACCACTGAGCTTGCTCTGGGACCTTAAAAAGTGGAAATGAATCAGTCAACTAGCATCACTTTCTGGAAGTGTCCCTAGGCACTTGAAAGAGGTTTGTCCCCACAGCTCTCTGTTGGGGCTGGGGTCGCAGCTGTGGTGGTCCTCACACAGTTTCTGTGTGAAGAGGGCTGTTCTTCATGAACTCTAGTCTTGCTGAATTTTCCTGATGAGCAGAGAAGTAGGTATAAAGTGAAAACGACTCTCATGGGCTTTGGGGGCTTGGGTCTCAGCCGGGGGGCAGTGGTCACAGAAACAGGACTGACGAGGTGGGCGCAAGTCCGTTTGCACAGGTTTGCAAGAGCCAGTTGTTAAACTTCCGGGAGTCTGATAGCTGGTGGTGAAACCAAACCATCATTAAAAGTTAAACTGTAGGGGCCAGGGTGTAGCTCGGTGGTAGAGCAACTGTCTGCCATGGGAGAGGCCTTGGGTTATCTCCACCAAAAAAAAAGAAAAAGGAGAGAGAGAGAGAGAGAGAGAGAGAGAGA
>NW_022900944.1:33931595-33943078 GCF_012274545.1 Fukomys damarensis
GAGAGAGAGAGAGAGAGAGAACTCGCGGGACACCAGCAGTGAGCAACACCGGAGCACCAGCTGGAGAAGAGCTGAGAAAACTCCGGGCAGGAGTGCGGGCAGAATAGAGCCACGGCAGAAGGGTGGCAGCTTGACTCAATCTCTTTGCACCCATATGCTCTCCAAATTCTTTCAGAAACTTTGCCTGGATGCTTGTTCACCAAAGCATAAGAGGCTGGAAGAGATTTGGGAAGTTCTCAAAATTGAGCTGGAAATCATGCTTTGCTAAAAAATAAGATTAATTAACGGCGCCACCTAGTGTCGAAGAACAGACTGCTCCAAAGAGGACGGGTCAGAAAAAAACATCTGGGCGGTGGAAACACACTGATGTCCGTGGTTTCTTCTTCCTTCCTTTCCCCTTATGTTCTTCCCAAATTAACCTTTTCCTGCTTTGAGTCATATTTTATCTGGTCTCCCAACAAAAATAGCCATTATTATTATTTTATTATTTGAGACAGGGCCTTGCCATGTAGTCCAGGGTGGCTTTGAACTCACTATGTAGCCCAGGCTGGCAGTGATCCTCCTGCCTCAGCCTCCCAGATGCTGGGATTACAGGTGTGTAACACCACGACCAGCAATAGCCATTAATTAAAAAAAAAATCTCACCTCGTTTCCAGGCAAAAATGAATAATGCTGTGTTGAATGGCACAGGGATATGCAAATCAGTACTAGTCTTTATTAAGTATAATTTGGAAACAACTTGCTTAGGGAAATTGTACATTTTTTCTCTTGTGGGTCATATGAATGAAATGTTTCTCTGCCTTCACAACATGTCCCTTGTTCTTGCTATTTCCTGGGTCAGGGTCAGTGAAGGATTTTTGTTTTGCAGTATTGGGAATTGAACCCAGGGCCTTTGCACTGAACTACATGTCCATTCTTTTTTCTTTTTACGTTTCAGACAGGGTCTCACGAAGTCCCTAAGTTGCCCAGGCTGGGCTTGAACTCGCCACCCCAGAGTGCTGGGGTTACAGGTGTGCGCCATCACACTGGGCAGATAAAGTACAGTTAGCATGTTGTAGTTTAACAACCCTAATTCACTCTCGAGCTTTACTTCTGTGAGTTTCTTTTTTTTCTTGGTAGGCAAATGTTAAAAACAAAAGGGGGCTTCTTATAGCTTCCCAGTGAGTGGTGTAGTCCATTCTGAGCAATGGTGTTAGTCATTTATTTAAAGGGAATAATCGTCGATGGTTGTATTTTCAAGGCAGAAGACGGAAGGGTCTTCCAGAAACTGGAGAAGAGTTTTGGATCTAATTCCTGCTTGAGATTGATTTTGCCTTTTGCACACTGGAGAAGCAGTGCAGGAGTCATCAGTGACAATGACTTCATTTTGTCCTTTGGTGACAAACTGGATCATTTAACTGAGGGGTTGGCCCGAAGCTCTTGTTCCGACCCTGATAGTTTCCGTTTTCAGTGAAGGTAACTAATGCATGAATGTAGGGGTTTCAGATGCTTTGAGTAGTAAAGAGTAAATACACCTTCTTCCATAAGGGCGACGGGTGTAGCCCAAACCCTCACCCTGAACGTGCAGGGAAACACAAGTGAAGCTGATGCCCAGCTATGGAGAGACCTGGCCCTGGGTGCAGACTTTTTCAATGCTCTCAAGTAAATCAAGTTGTTTAGAAATCTCTGGAGCCCGCTGGACTATACGAATGTAAGGCTTCGTTTTAGGCGCGGGCCATGGGCCTGGCAGTCAGTCAGATGCCGTTTGTACACGAAGACTTCATCCACAGTGCGCGAGGCTCCCGCTGCTACGTATGGCAGCGGCAGTGTGGCCTTGGAAATGTGCCTAAGTGGCTCTACAGGCTTGCAGCTATTTTTGTTAGAAACAGAAGGTCCTGTTAGGAAGATAGAAGTCCATTTTGCTAACACGCAGGTCAAACAAAGCCAACGAGGCCTGGATATTCCCAGCTGCTCAATAAAAGATTCACTAAACTGCCCAGCTTAAAATCCCACAGCACTGCACTTTTCACAGGACCCTGGGACAGCACCCCCACCACTACTGTGGTGTGAACCCAGGGAGCACCGCCATGCACCCGAGCCCCTTTAATTTTTCCATTGTGACAGTCTTGCTAAGTTGAGGCTGGTCCCAAACTTGTGATCCTCCCCTCTCCCCCACACCCCAATCCACTCGAAGTGGGTGTACAGGCACACACCATGGCACCTGGCCCTGGGAAAGCATTTTAAGTCAAAGCACACAATTAAAGGCCGTGTGGCCTTCGTACAGGTGGGCACTTGCCCCCTTGACCTTTACATCCCGGCCCACTTTGAGGCATTCTAGGCTCATGACGTGGTTTCCAAGATTCGACTGTCTTCCTGCGCTATTTTATGGGATTCTTTAAATCTTTTGAACACTGAGAACCCATGCAGTGCATTCCAGAAGGCTCTCACTGCTCCAGAATGAAAACTAATATCCAGGTATTAGCTACCACACGTCAAATGATCCAGTACCTGGCTTTGCTCCTGAGCCCGGTGCACACTCTAGGAAAACCTTACCCTTAGTCACATCCGTCAGCCTGTGGCCCGACGTACCGAAGAGCTGCTGCAGTGGCAGGTGTCCCATAGCAGAAACTGTTCTAGGGCCTTCACAGGTGAGGAACTGAGGTACAAAGTAGAATCTGGGGTTTCTGGGGTCACCGAAGAGCTCTCTTTGCTGTAGCAGGCTGTTTTTATCTTATCTCAAGGGTGAGTCTCTTACATAAAAGATACCAAATCTTTTTTGTTTTTTGAGACAGGGTCTTGCTATGTACAGTGGACCCTTGACTTACGAACTTGATCAGTTCCTAAGGGCTGGTTGTAACTTGTTGGTTTGAAGTCAGTACAGTTGAGATCTGGATGTTTACGTGGGTGCACACTACAGATAAGAGGCAGGTGAATCTTCATTAGCCTAATTAACCCAACTTGTGTCAGGCTGGTTGTAACTCGAGGGGCCGCTGTAGTTTATGCTCGCCTTGAACCTGCAGTGATCCTCCTGCTCCCACCCCCACAACCCACAAAGAGGAATCTAAGGAACTCTTCGAGGCAGCTTCAGTTTGGGTCATCTGGCTTGCTTCTGGAATGAAGGGATCGCTCTCCTGAAGTCACAAGCCCCTAGAACACAGATGTAAAGACCCAGCCATTTAATTGGGTGTTTGCAGGCAAACAGGACATGGAGCTAGATCCCAAGCCCTGAGCTGCAGACCCGGAATGAGGAGCAGCCTGGAGTTCAGGGAGTCAGAACTCCGGGTGAGGAGGCAGAGAGCGTGGGACCCACGCATTCCATTTAGCAACTCTGCCCATTCCCAAAACGGACCCCAAGAATCTTTCAAGATGAGGAAGAGGCAACACCTGGTTTTATAAAGAATGAAGAGCACCACACACTGCTTTCACCTTTCTTACAGTTTGGAGCCCGAGCTACCATATTCCCCCACGCACAGCCCTGTGCCCCCTGATTTTCATGGAAAGCCGCACAACGACTGGAAAGGGCTCTCATCAGGACAGGTCTTTAAGAAAACCCTCAGGTACACACTGATTTAATTGATAAGATTTTAATTTATAAGTTTAAAAAGCTACTTTTTTTGGGTTTTTGCTTTTTTTGTTTGTTTTTGAGACACGGTCTCTTGCTGTGTCACTCAGGCTGGCCTTGAACTTACTGTGTAGCTCAGGCTGGCCCCTCCCGCCTCAGCTTCCCAAGTACTGAGATCACAGGCTTGCGCCACCACACCTGGCTAAAACATTACACGCATTACTTTTTCTCCTTTTTCTCTTCTTTCTTTACATCACTCTTTTCCTTATCTTTCTCCTTCTCTTTGTCATCTTTCCTATCCTTTTTGCTCTCTTCTTTTTCCTGTCCTTCCTTCTTCTCTGCGTCCCGGTTGGCGATCTTGTTGTTGATGAGGTTGTGCAGGGCGACCACGGAGCGGATGAGAGAGGCCAGGTACACCACCACCATCTGGTCGTTGGTCTTCAGGTAAAAGGCCTTGACGAACTCCTGCAGGCTGACGTCGGGCAGCAGGTTGAAGACGTCCTGCAGCTGGTAGATGATCTGGTGGTTGATAGGCAGCTTGCCTGTGGCTACTTTTTCCAGGTAGCTCCGGATATCCAGCAGCTTGGAGTTCAGTCCCTTCAAACCATGGACCTGGTTAGTGATCCGCTGGGAGAGGGTGCCCACGGTGGTGTCTTTGATGTCCCTGTAACAATCCAGAAGAGACAGGATGGCATCAGGAAGCGTGCGGCCACACAGCTTTTCCCGTTCTAAGGAAACACCTATCTTTGCCGGAGGGGCAAGTTTTCACAAAATACGTATTAACTCTTCTTTGGAAGGGCTGGGGATTGAATCCAGGGCCTCATGTCTCCTAGGAAAGCGCTGTCATCCTCAGCCCTAAAATGTTAACTTCTCTATTTGATACAATTGTGTACAAATTACCCCAAGTTTGTTTTTATTGGGGGGGGGTCCATATTTTATGCTCGTTACATTGTATTTTTCAAAAGATGATAAAGCAAAGTTAAAATGGAATTTGAAAAAGACTGTTTAGGTCAGCAGTGCAGATCCGCCTGTGTCAAGGAGCTCTTTCACCTGGACGTGGTGACACACACTTGTCCCAGCACCTTAGAGCTGAGGAAAGAGGATCGAGAGTGTGAGGCCAGGTTGGCCACAGTGAGATCTTGTCTCAAAAACCCGGAGTTCTCCACCTCACTTTTCCGGTCCTACAAAGGAGAGCACTTTTCTCTGCCTGCGTTTCTAGGATGTTTGAGAAGCTTGTATCAGTCAGGAGTAATTTTCAGAACTGGGAGAAACCTTACTGGCTAATACACACTGACTTTCTCAAGTAAGGATTATACAGAGAGAGGCCTATAAAACAAAACCCACCCCAAGATGAAGATTCTCTGCGGAACTTGGGTTCTGTACCCTCAAGGAAGAGCACAGGCCCAGAATCACCCACACAGCCATCCCTGTCACATCACAGTGTTAGTCCTGGACAAGGCGTGCTCCAGCAAGTCACACAGCCTGACCAGGTGACTCCAGAGATGGCACGATCCTACGATCTCCATTAGATAAGGGCTGGGACTTGGTTCAGAATGAGGATCATCAGTGGACAGTCAGGACCAGAGCCCAAGCTCAGGTCTTCAGATGCCTGGTCTGGCCTCTCGGGCAGCTGTGGCCCGAGGCTGTGCAGGCCTCACCGTAACAAGTGCTCCACTCCCACTTCCTCAGCCTCCTCTGCTCCAATCTCACTGGTCACGTGTTCAAATGTTTTCGAGGTTGGCGTCCCATCCTGGGAGAAGAGGGTCAGCTGCAGTTATTTACTTCCAACAAGCAGAGTGACACATGTCCCTCTCACACTGTCTTTTCTACTGAGTGGCCCGCAGCAAGGAGGGGGTCAGGTTTACTGAGAGCTCCACCTTCAAGGCTCAGATCACGGCGGCAGTACTCAGGGATAAGGTCTGCTGAGGAAGTTATTAGCTTGTTCACATGTTGTAGTGGCTGCTAGACTGCTTTCTGAGGATTTGTTTTTAAAAGAAAAATACTGTTCTGATATTCCCTCAAGCCCATGCTGGGGTGGATGCTCAGGTACATCTCCGTTGATTTTGGGGGGGGCGGGGTACTGGGGATCAAACTTGGGACCTTGCTCTTATGAGGCAGGAGGCGGAATCACTGAGCTAAATCCCCAGCCCCCAGTTGATGTTTTTTCCTTGGCACTGGGGACCGAACAACTCAGGACACCTTGTGCTTGCGAGGCAGGTAGTGGCACCACTGAGCTAAATCCCCGGCCCCTTCAGTTAATTTTTAATGCATATAGTTCTTTCCAAAATGGAAAGAACAAACAACTGCATTTGAGGCAAGCTCATGTCAGAAAATACAACTTTTAACTGTTAAGTGTCCCTTGGGCCAAATGATACCAGCATACCAAAAACTGTAGTCAGAATAACTGGCTTCCTGGTGGTCTGAATGAACCAATGGATCTGCTGGGGGCTGTGGCTGTCTGATCTTCTGGGGAATCTGTGGTGGGATTTGAGAGACACTTTGCTCAGACACAGTGTCACAGCGGCTGTACTTTCCGCGAAGCCCGCAAAGACGTTTGTGAGAGGCTCTGTAGCCAGACTCATGCACGGAACACGGGAGCTGCAGGGTGCAGGGCAAATGATTTCACTTATGCCGAGTGCTGCAAATGCTGGCTGTTACTTTTTAATTTAAAACAGGGTAGTGAGAATACGACAAGGGACACTCTCTCTGCTCTGAACACTGGGAGGGTCGGGCCTTTAACAACCTGACAGGACCCTTGGTAAGCTTTCTAGCTATACTTCTTCTGTTTCTATTTTCTACCTGAAAACATCTGCTTGATTGGGGTGTGTTTGCGCGCATGCACAGGCTCAAATTCCTTTCCTCATGTGGTACGGTTAAACATTAAAATCAAGTGGAATAAAGCCATGGATTAAAAACATCATAACAGGCAATAATTTTAGATCCAAACTTCCTGGGGCTAAACAAAAACAGGAAGACAAGGTTAGTGTAAAGATCACGTTCAGGAAGCTATACTAAAATATTCTTTTCCAGATTTTAAGGATAAACAATATATATCTAAATCCCCAAACAGAGAAAAGCTATATTCTGGCCACCTTCACTTTTACACCCAACACAAGTCAGGCGTCAAGCCATCACGAAGATGGGTCTCAGTATCTTGTTCTCAGCACCTCCGACTTAACTCTTTGACAACCCAGGGTCTGGTCTGCAGGGGCTGGAAATCTCTGGGGAGAAGGGACCCTGGCATGGAGGACGCTCAACAATGGCTGCTGCAGAGGTTAGGAGCAAACTCAGCAGACTGCATTTCCTTTGCCCAAACACCTGTGAGCTGTCATCTGACTACTCTAGGCTTTGATTTCATTTGTGAAAAAGGATTTTAGATTTCTTCAGTCCTGTGTATTTCTAAAATCTGGTCACTCAAAAACTCAAGGGGAGGGTCACGGATTTGGCTCAGTGGTTCTGCTGCCTGCCTCCTAAGCGCAAGGGCTGGAGTTGGATCCCAGGTACCAACCCTCCCCAAAACAACAACAAAAAAAACAACTCAAGGGGGAAAAAAAAACTTAAGATCACACTGTCAACAGAAATCAACCACCTTCTCTTCATTAAAGAGAAAAAAATTGTTGACTTGGAAACGGATCAAGAAACAATTGCTCGGTCAGCTGCAAGTCTAATCTGGGCTCACAGCAAGGTGACTCACATCGTGAACTTCCTCCACGGAAATGTACGCTTCTGTGGGCAGCCCCAGGTCCTTTGGCTTCACGTCAATGATGACCAACACCTGGCAGAAGGACACAGCTTAGCAAGCCACTTTCCACTCCACAAAAAAGCGGTAATTTCAGCTATTCTTCTAATGATGACTGCAGCTATTTCATTCATTTAATCAGAAAACAGAATTTTCAGCAAAAATGAGTTCATGTTTCAAATTAGCCCCTCATTTGCTCCAGTCTTCATTCCCTTCCACTGAAAAGCTCGGAGGACACGCAAAAGGCAATCAGCGAAGTCAGCCAACATTTCAATCCCGACTCCCCACCTACCAGACCTGCTCACACAGCGAAACTCATTTCTCATGTTTGCAAAGAGGATAATTACTGAGAGGGTTATGTCACTCGCGTATCTGGCAGTTAGCAGGCATTAACTATTACTTCCTAATTAATCTATCAGGTAACTGCACAGATACTACACATGAACACGGACACTTACAGAGGAAAAGCAGACACCTGACTCACGGCCCAAACCCTTCTTAGGGTGCCCCTGAACTGGCCGGTAAGGAAAACACGTTACTCAGAGAGCACTTACTGAGTTAGGGCAGTATCTCTTCATCAGTTCATTGATGGCGATGTCATTCTTATGCAGTTTAGGGCCTGTGTGGTACCACCCTACTATTCTTTCTCTGGCTGGGAAGGAAAACATTAAGTTTTAGTTGTTTCATGGAAATGTATACAACTTAAGAAAATATGTGTATTAAGAGTTAAATTCTCTTATCTTCTTGAAAATTCTAGACATCTACTTTAAACCTTGACATACTTATGAAATCTAAAGCCCAAAAGCAGATTTCTCAGGAAATAAGCAGTGTGTTAGCCAGGTGTGGTGGCACACACCTACCCTCCCAGTAGTCTGGGAAGCTGAGGCAGGAGTGCAAGCTCCAGCCCAGGTGAGGCAACTTAGTGAGTCCATCTCAAAAAAAATGTTTTAAAAAAGGGTTGGGGACATAGCTCCGTGTGAAGGTCCAGGGTTCAATCCCCATACTACACCAAAATTTAAAAGCAAACCCCAAAGCAGTACTGCCTATGAGCAAGAGATATCTATTATCCCAGACCACTTGAAGAGACCAGGCGTACACAAAACTAGAGAACAATTCCCAGGCACCTGTATAAGCACATGCAAGTTTCAGGTCACATATATACGGCAACTGAGTGTTGGAGGAATAAACATTGCCAAAGCAGTGTAGTTTCTGTGATGAAAAAAGTGATACATGGCCGGGTGTGGTGGAGCACGCCTGTAGTCCTGGCCCTCGGGAGGCTGAGGCAGGAGGATCGCTGTGAGTTCAAGACCAGCCTGGGCTACATAGTAAGTTCCAGGTCAGTCTCAACTACACAGTGAGACCCTGTCTCAAAAAACAAAAAACAAACAAACAAAATAGTGATAAGTGCTGGAGGTACTAAAGGTCTAGCTCTTTGCTCTTTTGCTGCAATCAAAGAACACAGCTGGACTTGTGACCTTCAATTACTATCCTAGTTTTCATTTAGTCTAGCTCAATCCTCTATTGCCACGAGTCTTACTTAAGTCTCGCTAAGGGAAAAGGACCCTGACATTAAACAAAGAAGAGAGTGGTAAAAACAAATACATACACACATACCCACCCCAAAGTCATGCCATAATGATGTATAAGCAAGGCAAGACTTACCGTTGACTTTCTTAAACATTCCATACATGTTTTCCAAATAATCATGGTCTAAAAACCAGACAGAGTCATCTTTGTCATCTTCATCAAAAGGGACTAAAGAAATAAAACAAACAAACAAAAAAAAACAAATTAAGATTTAGGTTAGGGTGTGAGCTAGAAACCTAGAACACAGACCTCAAGTAGTGGTCCCTAGACCAGACTTGACTCACTTTGTCTTTAATTTGTCCAACACAGTAGTAAATTTTGTGTTGTCTTCATTCAAAGTTAGGAGAATTCATACAAAAATTTAGATTTCTAGCTTCTCCTAAAAATCTAGAAGACCTGGCACCCGCCTGGCAGTCTTTAAAAAAGGACAAGGTGCAGTTGGCTAATATCCCCATCGATTTGTAAGTGTTTTCCATTTGGGAAATTACATTACAGGCCCGTCCTCTCAGACACCAGGTAGGGACCTCTAGTCCAGAAGCCAGACCAGCAATTACTTTGTTTCTTCATTGTTGCTTCTTTGATCATAAAAGCAATGCATAGAGCATGAAAGCAAAGTTCTTACACACTGGCTGTTGCTATTACACTCCAACAGCAGAGCAGCACAGGGCAACGTTACCACAAGGCCCCTAAATTAAAAATATTTACAGTCTTGTCTAATGGGTAGCAAGCATTTAGGTTCCCTTTCAATATCTTAGCAATTCAGAACCTTTGGGCTGTGGTAAAAAAATGCTAATCAATGTTTTTTATATTTATTTTATTTTAAAGTAAACTGACAGGGCCAGGGATTTAGTTTAGTGGTGCTGCCACCTGCCCTGCAGGCAGAAGGTCCTGAGTTTGATCCCCAGTACCCCCCCCCACACACACACACGTTGACATTTTAAGCATGCTCAGATTTTTTCCTTTTTACCTGCAAAACTGTTGGATACATCAAGTACTTTCTTTTGCCATGACCCTAAAAGCACACCGACAACGCGCTTCTGGTTTCCAACCTTGCCGATTCTGAGTGAAAAAAATAGGCACAGATACAAAGACTCAACAATCAGATACTTATAGGCAAATATCCACAGTACAGCTAGAGTTTAGTTTACCTGGAACTCACCTCCCTAAATTAAATAAGGTTGGGTTATTTTCCAATATTAAGTGCGAGGAACTCCTAACTTCTTACTGATGCCCCCTAACCCTTTTTACCTACCACTGACTCACTGCAAGTAATGCAAGCTTGGAAAAAACTATCCTTTCCCGTTGTAGCTTTCCTTTTCTCTTTTTTTTTTAATCTTTGAATTTCTTCTGGGATAAAGATGTAGCAGTTTTATGCCTGGCTTCCAGGTTGCCAATTCTTTCCCAGAATATCTGCCCTATATCTACAAGCCTCAGCTGACCTATTCTTTGTAAAGTCTAGGAGTTTAGGAGGTGTTCTGACCCAGTGGTGTAAGTGTATTTACTACTTGCTGCCTCTCTGGCTTAAGGCAGGATTTCCCACACTTCAACGGAAACTTCTACTCCTGGGCTTTTACTTGGATCTACAAAAGTTCACTGGTCTTAAAAAATCCTACATTTCTTACGTGGTAAAACAGCTAGCAGTGTCTGCCTGCACTCTGCTTACTAGGTGCCTGAACAGAACCAGATAGGTGCTTGTTCCACTAGGACTCTAGACTCTTCATGGAAGAGGAGAGTTATTACCCTCTGTACAGCAGAAAAACCCACTTGTCCTGTGAGGCTGGGGTGCTTACAAGCAGCGGAACTGAGAGGGGACCCTGAACCTTACCCAGTCTGAGTGAGCTCTGCGGTCTGACTGAATCAGTCGTACAAAGCATGACACGAGAAAAGGGCAATTAGCAAGCATTGCTTCAGTAAACGTGCTGCCAAAGACAGCACAGCAAACGCGACTTCAGAGGCGCCAGATGGGTATTTTCAAATGCAACAATTATCTTGTAAAAATTTCTGAACACGTGCAACAGGTCTAGCGGGATGAACAGCTGAAAGAGGACAGGTTGACCGACACAGCAAGCTTACAAGGTGACCTACTGGGATGTTTTCTCACCTTATTCATTAATTCCAAGATCTCCAACTCGTCTCATTTTTAGAAAGAAAAACCGGCCACCTCATTTACATTTATTACCGTCAAACCAGATTCTCGCTTACAAAGAATCACGGGCTGACAGCACTGCTCATACAGGAAACCATTCCGAGAGCTGAGCGCGGTATTTTGGAATATCGGTACGAATTTCAGAATTTCGGAATATCGGCATCTTACAATATCGGTATTTTAGAATATCAGTATCTCAGAAAATCAAATATCGTTATTTCGCAATTTCGGCATTTCAGAACCTCCGAGTATCGGCGTTTCGGTGACGGCCTCCACAGGCACTCAAGCGCTTTCCTACGATACAACGTCGGTACAAAGATGCAAGGTCGGCACAACGTGGATACAACGTCGCTGTGTGCGCGAGCCTGGCCCCCCGGGCAACAGCATCATGCAACGTCGGGACAGCAGGCCTCGGAACGGTGGCGGGGTCGGGGCGGCTCCGGGCCCCTCGGCTTCACGACCCGAGACTG
>NW_022900944.1:33943735-33974434 GCF_012274545.1 Fukomys damarensis
CCCCGCGCCGCCAGCCTCACCGGTTGAAATGATCGACCACACTGAGCAGAACCAGGGGGTGGACCACCACCTTCTGCACCGCCAGTTCCGGCATCACGACACGCCCCGCCCTTCGGGCCCAGCTCCAGCGAACCGAGAAACACCGTGAAACGTTGTATCTAACACAGAATCTCCAAGCAAAGGTCCTCCGTTTCCGGTTCGGCTGTCGCCGCTCAGCCTTTTTCCGCTCCCATAGTGCTTCGCGTGGCGTGCCCGCACTGTCGCCAGGGGTGCCATCTTGAAGAAGGGAAAGGGCAGGAGAAAGGCGGGGCTGTTTTAGCGTCCACGCCTAGCTTTTCCCCAGGTTTGAAAGCTAAAGGGACTCTGGAGCCTGGCAACGCTCGTTTTGTTTGGCATTGAATCTGCAGAGGCGTTTCTCCTCTATTCCTTTCCAATGCTCCATTCTACTGCTCTGAAAATTAGAAAAATATTCAGAAAAACGTAAAAATAGTAATAATTTATTATTTCAGAAAATATTCACCTTGGCTTCAAGTCAAAATCCTCCAGGGTGTTTTAGAGGACTTTTTTCAGCAATATTTGTTTGTTTTTGAACGTTATGGGCATCCAACCCAAAAGTGAGTGCTCCATCACTGATCTGATCTGCATCCCAGCCCCCTGTACGGCAACTTTAAGTCTTTAACTTCAGAAAATGCTTTTAGTGTAGATTTAATTTATCTCCTTATTTTCACTGTAGAGGAATTTCCTCACAATCTTTACTATATACACTTTGCAAACAATGAATGAGACAGCTTGCAGATTTCTGTCTTCATGTTAACTTGCTGTGTAGTCAGGGCCAGAAGAATGTAATTTGGGCCAGACTGTAGAGGTTATTTTTTGAAACTTACCTAAGGAGTGAAGAAAAGATGGGAAGCACTAAGCTATGATTTCATATTTTGCTGGGAAAGAGAAATAGGAAGACTGAAATAGGAAACGTAGGAGGTAAGGACTTAAGCTTGTTTGCAGGAGAGAAATTACATTTAATACAGGTTTATATTGTCTCACTTAGACTTGCTGTTTCTGTTAACCAAAATGATACAGTATTTCTGCAGTATGAATTACTGTATTTACTTATTGTTTGTTTTGTCTTTATCCAGCTTTTACTTTCCCTTTATTGCCAGAGGATTTCTCCCAGCATTTTGGCTTTTTATCCTTTCAAAGTAGACTTCCCATCTTTAAATAGCAAGGAACACATACAGTTTCTCACATGTGTCTGTGTTGTTGTTGGTGAAAAACATATAGAGAAGACTGGGATTTTGGCACCAATGATAAAATTGATGTAGTCAGGATTTTTCATGTGTCTACATAAGAGAATATCCGTGTCTTTTGTCTGTAACTTGGCTTTCTGTTCAGGTTTTCTGCTCTATCCATAAGAAAGTAACGGCTGAATGTATTCATTATTATTCAGAATTAATTACAAGCTCAGTGCTATCTTTAACAAGAAAGATAAAAGGTTAATTTTAGGGAAAGAAAACCAAGAATTACTGAACCTGTCTATTGAGTGGCTATAACATGCCAGTCCTAAAACATTAGCATTCAAAACCAGCTCATTCCTTTAATTACTGCTTAATTAATCCCAAACTATGATATACTTACAATTCACCTGAAGATCTTATTGAAATACAGATTCTGATTCTGTAGGGTTGGGATAGGACCTGAGGTTCTGGGCCCCCAACAAGCTTTCAGGTGAGGCCCATGCTGTGTTAATAAGTCTTGAAACAACTTAAAATATTTTCCTGATTTACAAATGCAAATTTTTGCTCAGATGTTACTCCCATGGTGAATTTTCCCTGACTACTTTATGTAAAATTCCACCTTTGTCCCACTACCTGTTTCTGCTTTAGTTCTCTCTGTACTATTTGCCTCTTTATTTTATTTTATTTTATTTTTTTGAGACAGGGTCTCACCATGTAGTTGAGACTGACCTGGAACTCATTATGTAGCCCAGGCTGATCTTGAACTCACAGTGATTCTCCTGCCTCAGCCTCCCGAGTGCTGGGATTACAGGTGTGCGCCACCATACCCAGCAGGGGTATCTAATCTTGATACACTTGAAGCAGTGTGCCCTTGACTTTGAATTTAAAAATCACTCAGGCTACACATGATCCTTGTGGTAATATCTGGATAAACAAAAATAAAAATAGGTTACAATCACTTGAAACTTTTCCACATAGAGAAAGCCAGTACTATCAGTGGTCTAAACTGCTAAATCTCATTTTACAACTGCTCTGCCTTAGCTTCCTAGGTGGTCCTCCTGCTTCCAGTTTGACCGTTTCCCTCTCCATCCTCCGTGAAGTACTGGCAACGGAGCCCGGGGCCTTTTCTCTGAGCTACATCTCCTGCCCTTCTTTATTTTTTGTTTTGAGACAGGGCCTCCCTAAATCACTAAGTTGCTCAGACTGGGCTTGAACTTGTAATTTTCCTGCCTCGGCTGCCCAGAGTGCTGGGATTATAGGCTTGTATCACCGTGCCTGGCTAATTAGGTTCCCCTTAGAATGGAACATTTCAAGCCTGCACCAGAGAAGAGAGAATTGTTAATGACGCTCCACGAACCCATTACTGTCTTTAAATCCCCCTACTTTTCTTATCTGACCCCTTAGTTGCTGTTAATCAGTTTTTATCAGTTTCTGGGGAATTGTTCAGGAAATTTAAAAAAAAAAAGGGCATTTCAGCATCTATACACATAACTTTGAGAAACAGATACAGATGAAATTTAATTCTATATAAAATTTTGAAAAATCTATTTTAGTTAATCAAATATCATCAACACACTTTGCATCACATCTAGGTGTGCATCATCAGGGATAGCTGCATAGAACGGACCTAACTTCTGTATGATAGACCCTCTCAGTCTGTCCTCTGTCTGCCTGGGCTTCTAGCTACAGCGTTATAATCTCCCAGCATCTGTGAGGCTGGGAGGGGCAAAAGGAGTTTCTAGAATGCATTAATTTTTTTCACTGTCATATAATTCTAAACTTGGTGTGCTTCTCTAATCAAGGTCTCAAGATTTCCTCAGTATTCGATTAACAAACATGGTACGGAGGGCGGGAGATTTGGTGCAGTGTCTCGACGCCTGCCTCACACGCGCCATGTCAGGGATGATTCTCAGTCAGTTCCATTGCTTTTTAATTTTTTTTTTTAAAAAAGCAGGGGCAACATGGAACAGACCTTCTCTGTCAATCCAAGAGATCTTCTTTATACTCTATATATTTTTGTCAAAAAAGATGTTTTCTTCAGACTCCCAGGCTTAAGCCTTATTTGGTGTGTAAGAATAATCAAAATCAATCTCTGATCAGCCAGTATCCATCAAAATCTTCAATGACAAAATGGAAGGAGAAAATCCTTCCAAGCTCTGAGACAAACACGTGTCAACCCTGTGTTGAAAAGCTTCGCATAAGAGATGAAGCAAGAAAGCCCTCTCTGGGCCTGGGATTTAGCTCAGTGGTTCCGCTGCCTGCCTTGCAAGACCAAGGACCTGAGTTCGATCCCTGGTACCCGCCCCCCCAAAATAATTAAATATGGTATGGCACTGGGTCATAACTAGTGCCACTGTTTCAAGTACTTGTTATATAGAATAAACAAAGTTCTTGCCCTCTTTGAACTTCTGGTCTGGTGAAGGATGTTGGCTATAAACAAAGAGAGTCATACCTTAATACTCAGCTGCTTTGAAATTTGTGGAATTTGGTACTCAACACATTTTGATGTGAATTTTTCTCTCATTACTCATCATTTGGTATTCAAGTGGTTGGTGTCGATGGCCTTGTGACTCCTTTTTTCAGCCAAAACAAATTTTGGGGGTACTCTTCATTTTTTGGTAGTTGTGCCTCCCAGAATCAATAATGATTAGTCTCTGTAATCAATACAAGCTCCGTATGATATGCTGTGTGCCATCAGGGGAAGTGCTTGGCCAAGCTAAGGCTGTATGCAGTGGTCCCCAGTGAATCATGCCTCCTAGCATTCACAGCCTAGAATAGTCCTTCCCAAAACTGACTCTAAGAGTGGGCCTGACTTGTGCAGCCAGTGAAATATTAGCTAACAGAGGCTTCAGAATGCTCTCACACTGCTGCTGTTCTCTTGGAACCCTGAGCCATTGAGGACGAAGTGTGACTTTCTTTCTTTTTATTTATTTTTTAAAATTTTGGTACTGGGGATCCAACTTGGGTCCTTGTGCTTGCGAGGCAGGCGGTGGAACCACTGAGCTACATCCCAGGCCCAGAGAGGGCTTTCTTGTTTCATCTCTTATGCGAAGCTTTTCAACACGGGTTGACACGTGTTTGTCTCAGAGCTTGGAAGGATTTTCTCCTTCCATTTTGTCATTGAAGATTTGATGGATACTGGCTGATCAGAGATTGATTTTGATTATTCTTACACACCAAATAAGGCTAAGGCTGGGAGTCTGAAGAAAACATCTTTTTTGACAAAAATATATAGAGTATAAAGAAGATCTCTTGGATTGACAGAGAAGGTCTGTTCCATGTTGCCCCTGCTTTTTTTTTAAAAAAAAATTAAAAAGCAATGGAACTGACTGAGAATCATCCCTGACATTGTAGCTACTTCTGAGGAGTGAATTCTTTCAGATGAATGCAGAAGGGAGGTATAAGAAATTTGCTTTTCTTTTGTTCATTGAATTCGGGACCTCATTGTTAGAGGACCTGAGAGAGATTAAGGATAACACATTTTCCCCTTCTTTGATCATCTTCATCTTTAGGGAGTTAGCTTCCTTAGACAGCAACATCTTGAAAGAATTCTTATTTTTGTTATGCCCAGAACAAGGAATAATAGTTCTGCAAAGCATTACAGCAATTCTTTGAATTTTTAATTTTACTTGTCATTCTATGAAATTTAGAAGAAAAAAGATAGTAGAGCTACCACGTTTGGCCTGTTATATTCATTGCTGGGCTTTAGACATTCTTGGAACTATTTGGCAAATTAAGACAAACCTTCCAGAAGCCCACTGAGAGTCTGGAATGGACCTCATCTGAAAACAAGAGTGAGGTAGACTACGGAAGCACAGCCTCAGTTTTTGGAGAGAAAATGGCAATTCTTGGGATAGTAGGATTCTAACACACAGATTTGATCCTTTTGAGTTCAGAATTGGTCATTGGGTAATCTTTATGAGAAAATGGAAACAGCTATTTCCTGGAAGCTCTGTGAGACATTTGAACACAGGTAGCAGCA
This sequence comes from Fukomys damarensis, assembly GCF_012274545.1. Taxonomy (NCBI): domain Eukaryota; kingdom Metazoa; phylum Chordata; class Mammalia; order Rodentia; family Bathyergidae; genus Fukomys; species Fukomys damarensis. The sequence continues at coordinate 33,948,950 of NW_022900944.1, forward strand.
CTACTTACAGTCTTTCTCTTATAGAAAAAATGTATATCAAAAAACAGAGAGAAGGCTTCTTATTTACTTAGTAATTTTGGCTCCTTGAGGCACCAGTACTTCAGCAGTCATGGTGGCAGGAGGTAAGACTGTAGGAGTTGGTGTTGCCTAACAGTGTCAGCAGGCCTGCAGGATGTGGAAACACCAGTAGATAGGGTCCAGAGCAGGAAAAAAATAAAACCAAGGACACCACAGGAGCACTGTCTGAACTTATTTGTGTGCATGTGCAATACCTCTGGAGTTCTGGAAGTATTTGGGGGTGGGAGAACCATGGTAAAGTCCGAAGGTTCTAGAATGACAGGTGGAGGGCAATGGCCAGTGAAATATTGATCATGTATATACAGGATGGTCTTATGTACTCAACAAAGTCTGCCTAGACACGGCTCCCTGCCTTTTATAAATTATGTGTACAGTTGAAGGCCTCTATCATTTAAACAAAACTGCAACACTTCCCTAGGAGTAGTCTTTTAAATTTTTCTATCACCTTATAATAAAAGTAAGAAAATAATTAAAACATTGTAGTCCTTTATCAATCAAAGTTAATGACATACAAGAAAACAGGGAATGAAAAAGCAAGATTTTTGTCAGGCAAAAGGCATTTCAGGAGTATATTTGTGTGTCTGTGCATTGGACTGTGATTATGTTATAATGAACTTCTTTATCTGTTCCAACCGAGGCTGTTGTATATGTTTAATGGAGGTAATCTTTGGAAAATTATTAATGTGCTTCCTGTCTTTTGCTTTTCCCATACAAAATATTTGATTTAGTTTATGGGAGGCATCCATCTGTGGGGAGGGCGTGGGTCAAGAAGAAATAAGTTAGAAAGAGAAAATATTTAGCTTCAGACTGAAAAACATGGATTATTCAATAGGGTAATAGCTCTGCAAACCAGGACCCTGTCTTGAGAGATAATTTCCTAAATCTTTTCATTCTCTTGGTTTCCACCCTCGTTTGGACTCCTTCGACCATAGGGTCCTCCTGTAGTTTCTAGCAATGCCCTGCTCACCACAGCGATTGAAGATATGAAGTAAGGGCGCCGACAACGGCAGCCGCAGCCGCAGCCGCAGCCGCAGCCGCAGCCGCAGCCGCAGCAGCAGCAGCAACGTTGTGAAATGAAGAAGAGCGAGGCAGTTTGAGGGTTTCAGTTTCCCCTTCTTTGGGCTTCGTCTGGGAGCGGGAGGTGAGCAGCTGAGTGAGGCACCAGCAGGCAGGCCAGAGAGTGTCTTGTGCCGCGTTTGGGTCTCTGGGAGGTCTTCGAGTGTTCCTTGGCCACAGTCCTGCTGATTCGACAGTGCAGCAAATGCACGGGGAATGAAAGGTCCTGGCCTGGCTGCCTGGGACCTCTCTGGCTCCTCTGCTGTGAGGACGGGACGCACAGAAAGAGCAGACGGCTGGGCCCGGGGAGGGTCTCTGCTCCGCTCTGAACTGTACGGCATCGGGAGCCTCGGCCGGCCCTAATCAGACTGGTATCGAGTGGTCTGGTCAGCAGTATGGATCCCATTCTAGATTTTCTGTGCCCTTTTCACCGAAGTCTAATTGGCCAGCAAGCTCCTGCTCCTGAATTCTTTTTTTTTTTTTTTTAATTGAGTTTATTGGTACATTTAGGGATACAGTACAGTTACATTCATTGTTGGGATCATGTACCTTTACATGGCAAGTCTTGATTCTCATTTTTTTCCCCTTACCTCTGCCCTCCCTTCACCCCCTCCTCCCCTCCCCATCTACAAACACTTTATTTTCATCTTTTCATTCTCTCACATTTTTTTCTTTTCCCTTTTTGTTCTTCCCCTACGTATCACACCTTCCCTACACCTTTAGCTCCTTTCCTCCCATTTCTAAATGTCAGTAATCTTATTAGAATCTTATGCATTGTTGCAGAATATTCACACCAGGGAAACTATTTGGTATTTACACATGTGGGACTTATTTATTTCACTTAGGAGTATATCTTCAATATGTATCCATTTTCCTATGAATGAATCTATTCTCTCGCTCTTTATGGCTGAGTAATATTCCATTTTATAGAAAAACCACAACTTCTTTATCCAGTTTCCAACGGATGGGCAAATAGGTTGTTTCCAAGATTTAGCTATTACAAACTGTGCCGCTATAAACATGGGTGCACATACTTCTCTGTGATATGATTCTTTTAGTTCTCTTGGAAAGATACCCAACAGAGGGATGGCTGGGTCAAATGGAACCTCCAGTCCAAGCTCTTTGAGGTATCTCCATATTGATTTCCATAGTGGTTGCACTAGTCTGCACTCCCACCAACAATGGAGGAGGGTTCCTTTCTCCCCACAACCCCGCCAACATTTGTTATTGTGTGATTTCTTGATAGCAGCCATTCTTTGTGGGGTGAGGTGGAATCTCAGTGTTGTTTTCATCTGCATCTCTCGAATGACCAGTGATGTGGAACATTTTTTCATATATTTTCTTGCTGCTTTCACTTCTTTGTATGAGAAATGTCTGTTCATTTCGGATGCCCATTTTTGGATCGGGTCTTTATATTTGGGGGGACTGATTGTTTTGAGTTCTTTATATATCCTTGATAATAGTCCTTTGTCTGAGGTACAGCTGGTAAAAATTTTTTCCCACATTGTAGATTGTCTCTTAGTTCTGCTAATGGTTTCTTTTGAAGTACAGAAGCTTTTTAGTAAGATGAGATCCCAGTTGTTGATTCTTTCTGCTAGTTCCCGTGCTACTGAGGATTTGTTCATAAAGTCTTTTCCTATACCAATGTCTTCCAGAGTTCTGCCTAACTTACTTTCCAGCAAGTTTAATGTTTCTGTTTTAATATTTAGATCTTTAATCCATTTGGATTTTAATTTAGTGCATGGCGAAAGATAAGGGTCTAATTTTAATCTGTGACAGGTTGATATCCAGTTTTTCCAACACCATTTATTAAAGAGGCTATCTTTCCTCCACTGAGGATGGTGAGCTCCTTTGTCAAAGATGAGGTAGCTGAGTACATCTGCATTTGTTTTTGTGTCTTCCAGTCTGTTCCATTGATCCTCAGGCCTATTTCTTTGCCAGTACCATGCTGTTTTTATCACAGTGGCTTTGTAGTATAGTTTCAAATTGGGAATTGTTACACCTGGTGCCATGTGACTGTTGCCTATAATGGCTTTTGTAATTCTAGGTCTCTTGTGGTTCCAAATGAATTTTTGGATTCTTTTTTCTAGTTCTGTGAAATATAGTATTGGAATTTCAATTGGCATTGCATTGAATGTATATAGCAGTTTTGGTAGTATGGCCATTTTCACTATGTTGACTCTTCCTACCCAGGTCCTGCTCCTGAATTCTTTAAGAGGCTTGTTTTCTGGCCCTTCGTGAATCTAGCTTTTTGACCATCTAAATGCCAGCCAGGGTGGTGATTCACCCGCCGTGTTTTCTCTCTGCTTTTTGTGTCCTTTCCTCTGTTTGTTTAGAGAACCCTAGTTTATCCTGTAGGTCTCAACTCAGGGACCTCTGTGAAGTTCTCTTTTAGTGCTTACTGTATGTCCAATCCCTGTTGATAAAAAACATTTTTTTTTGTTTTTTGAGACAGGCTCTTGTTATGTAGCTCAGACTGGCTTGAGCTCACTGTGTAGCCCAGGTTGGCCTTGAACTCACAGTGATCCTCCTGCCTCAGCCTCCTGAGTGCTGGGATTACAAGAAGTCCCTATGGACTTTCAGGTTCCACCACCCCAGTAGAATGAGGGCCCCCAGAAGGTGGGGATTTTGCGTTATTCACGTTGGTATCTGTGATGGTCTGGATTTGGCTTTAGTATGTCACCCAGGAGTTCCTATGCCGGAAGCTTGGTCCTCAGGGTGGGAATGTGGAGAGGTGGTGTGGAGCCTTTAAAGGGTGGAGCCTGTTGGAAGATAATTAGGTCATTGGAGAATCATCTCTGGAAGAAATTAACATAGTTCTCAGGGAGCTCTGGTTAGTGCCCATGAGAGGGGGTGTTGTAAAAAGTGAACCTGGACTCTGAATCTCTCCGGCTTCCTGTACTATTATGTGATCTCTTCTGTACCTTCAACTACTGTATTTATTCCATCTGACATGAGGCTCTCACAAGAGGTTGAATTGATGGGGCTTCCAGATCTTGGACTTTTAGCCTCCCAAATGGTGAACTAAATAAATCTCCTTTGAAAAATAAATTTTCAAGCCTCAGGTATTTTGTTATAGCAGTAGAAAATGGTCTAAAATAGCATCTCAAGGCAGGCTAGTGTTAGACACAGAACAGCTCTTTGTCATAAATGCTTGTTGAATGAGTGAACTTCTTAAACCTGTGTTTTTATTAAAAAATTTTTTTTTTATATTTTGGTTTTTTGAGACAGGGTCTCACTATGTAGTTGAGACTGATCTGGAACTTACTATGTAGCCCAGGCTGGTCTCGAACTCACTGCGATCCTCCTGCCTCAGCCTCCCGAGTGCTGGGATTACAGGCGTGCACCACCACACCCTGCAAACCTGTGTTTTTAGAAACTTTGAGTAATTTTATATTTTACTTTTGATCCTTTCTAGGAATGTAGGTACGTGAATATTATTATTGCTAAGAGATATGGTGCAAATTGTGCTGACCTCTTAGTTGCTTCTGGATGTTTTAAACCTATGGAAGAAACCCCTGCTGAGTTCACCCCTGCTGTTCCCTTTGTCTGCTTGCAGTCTAACCTCTTTAAGGGTAGGGTTTCTGTTTTACTCCTACCCCATTGTGCAATGAGGTGGGGCTCTTTGGGACTGTAAGAAGCATGAAGTATCAGTTGAAAGCCATTATTCTGTGAATACTCGAGTATTAATTTTTTTTTTTCAGTGCTTGGGATTGAACTCAGGACCTTGCGCTTGCCAGGCAGGCAGCAGCACCACCGCGCTACATCCCTGGTCCTATACACAAATATTAATATGAATGATCACTAGATAATGCTTCAGAGAAAATCTTGGGAGTGTACCGAATTCATAATTGGTTGATTTTGAGCATTAACAATGAATAATATATTTCACTTTTGTACTATTATGTGTTTTCCAATGTTTATATATTCTTAGTTTTAAGTGGAAATCACTGAAAATATATCATAACAGCTGGACAGTATTATGGTTTAGAATCAGCCTCTTCGGTCAGACAGACCTGAGCGTTTTAATATCCTCATGTATATTTTATTTTTTTGGTACCAGAGATCAAACTTGGGATCTTGCACTTGTGAGGCAGGCAGTGGCACCACTGACTGAGCTAAATCCCCAGCCCTATCCTCACCCATAAAAGGGTACAGTAATACAAAGCTATGTGTACTAACACACCTACATTAGCCAGATCATTCATTTCCCGTTAGTTACTTTTCTCTCATTGCTGAGACAAAATACCAGGCACCCAAAGTTAAAGGGGAAGGGGTTTATTTGGCTCACAGTTCGTAGAAGTTTCAGCCCATCATCAGCCAACTCCAAGGCAGGGATGACAAACAGCCATGGCAGAGCAGAAACAACTTGGCACACGCAAGGCAGCAAAGATAGCAATGGAGAGTTACCAGCATCCTTCTGCTCCCTGGATCTTATTCAGACTTCTTAGGGCGGGCAGCTCTCACACCCTTAATCCTGGTGCCCTTGAGCCTAGCATTGCACCATAAATCAATTCCAGCATCGCATGCTTTAGATCCAGCCTATGACCACCTGAGGCTTTGGGGTGACATCTGGACCCAAACCCTAACACCTCCCATACTGGGGTTTAAACCTAGGGCCTCATGCACAGCTGTATAAGTGCTCTACTGAGCTACATGCACAGTACTTTTTATTTTCTATTTTGAGACAGGGTCTCACTAAGTTATCTAGATTGGCTTTGAGCTTATGACCCTACTGCTCAGCCTGCAGTGGAGCTGGAATGGTAAGCACGGATAACTGCACCTGACTGCTGGATCAGTCTAATGGGCTGAAGTGCAAAGGGAAATTCATTATCTCCTGTTATAGGTCCTGCTGATTCCAGGGCTCCAATGAAGTTTCTTCCTACCTCTCAGCAGCTTTCAAAAAGCAAAAGATTTTTTTTTTTTTTGAGACAGGATTTCGCTACGCAGTTCCAGGTTGGATTTGAACTCACTCATTATCTAGCCCAGGCTGACTTTGAACTCACAGCAATCTTCCTGTTTCAGCCTCCTCAGTGTTGAGATCACAGGTGTGTGCCACCACGCCGGGGAGAAAGCTTTAATGTCATTTTTCAGACCAGTTCCCCAACAATGACTGGGAAGCGCATGGCTAGACACGGGCTTAGGTTGACGTCTTTCAAGGAAGGAAGACATTGAACCCCAAACCTTTACTTATGAATTCTGACTGACCTTGCCAGGACTGGTGGCCCTCCCGGAACTAGCCATTGTGCCCAGACGAATAGTGTTCTTGAACTCTCCGGTGTGGGGTTGGATGGGCAGCCCCGATGCATCAGCTCACCGGGGTCAGGTGGGGTTGGGGAGGATAAAGGTTGCTGTCCCACAGCCAATCCTGTGCTGTGCGTGAGAAGCTGAGCACAGTTCTTGGAACATTGTGAAAACTTGATAAATACTGAACATGCTCATCATTGGAGTATAGGGTATTGTCAATGCCGTTTTTTAAAAATATGAATTTTGTATTTTTATTATCTGGTGTTTATATTTTAAGTAACCCAGCAGAATAGGAGTTAAAATTTACTTTTGCCTTTATCATTTTTTTTTCTTTACGTTTTGTGTCAGGTATTTTTAGATTACGAAATTGTTGTTCTTACAATTCTTTTTTCTCAAAAATGTATTTATGATTATTTTGATCTTTCCAGTGGCTGGCTGTTGCAGAGACTCAGTTTGGTTAGCAGGGTTTTTTTGTGCTTTATACCACTGATGGCCCTATGCAGTGGCCTTGGGTGCGGACATGACTGTTATTCTTGTTGTTGTGGTATTTCACTTAACTGCAAATTAAAAGAACTGGAAAAATTACAGCAATTTCTAGTTCATATCCAGGAAATAGAACTCTCTGCAGGAACCCTTGCATGGTACAAATATGTTAGAAAGTCGTTTTTCATTGTGCTCCAAGGACCTGGGCAGTGATCACCATAGAGCCGGGTTCACTGCTGGACGAAGCCCAGAGAGACCGTGGTGTGGCACCTATAGGAAATATCCCATCTGAAGAGTTCATTTCCTTTCAGAATCAGTGTTAGGGGCTGCTGTGATTAAAACAAGACACTCTGAGGTTGGAATGGGAGCACTTGTAACAGGTGACTCTAAAAGGAAAACTCAGGAGGTCGAGAAGACTCCGGCTAGGGAGGCATTTTGGCTTGACCTCAGTAGACCTTTTCTTCCTTCCACTATGCATGCTTGCAGCTTTAATAAAAATAATTCACTAAATTAACATAAACAAGCATCTCCCCCCTTTTTTGATGAGAGGTGGGGTTCTTGGGATGCAAATCAGGGCCTTGACTAGGCACGTGTCGTCCCCTTGAGCCACACCTCAGCTCACTACTTGGTCTCTGTAAGGCTTGAAACATCTTGATTAGTTCTGTACAGGTACCAGCCCTGCACAAGGAACGCAGACATTGTGCACCGCACACATGTACCCCACAAAAAAGGGGAAGGGAATCAAGGCATGGAAGGAGGGGGATGAGAAAGGAATTAAGATGTGATCTGTACATGCACCAACTCCACCCAAATAATGTAAATCTTATGTACTGAGAACATGTATTAGTAAACTCACATAATAGAAAAGTACAGTGAAAATGTCTTGAGGCCCATTATGTTTTTGGTTGCCTTTCTGATTGTTTACAGAGGCATTTTCCATGGCTGTGTAAAATGAAACTTTCTTCTTCTCAGTTTTACTTGGCTTTTAGATGCAGCTCTATGGATTTGGTACAAGGTTTGAAAACAGATGAAGCTCTTTTTATGTTTATTTTTAATTAAAAAAAATTAAATGTGCTTTTTTTGGGTACAGGGCCTCACTATGTAGTTCAGGCTGGGCACAAACTCAGTCCTTCTGCTTCAGCCTCCAAGTGCTTGGGTTATAGATGTGCCACCGTATCTGGCAGATGAAGCTGTTTTTTTTTTTTTCCTGATACAAGGGATTGAACTCAGGACCTTGTGCTTGCCAGGCAGCTGTGGCACCCCTGAGCTACATCCCCGGCCCAGGAAGCTCTTTTAAAGACATATTTTTTCAAAGCAGTACATCAAGGGGAAGCACTTATTGTTACTTTGAAACCCTGAGGGAACCATATTAAATAACAGCCACTGGATGTTAATAAAATCAACCATAATATTAATCTCAAATGTGGCAGCTAGGTTTTGTTTTGTGTGTACCTTCATTTTTAGGCTGATCTGGCTGGGGTATAAACTTAAGCACCATTTTAATACAATTAGATAAACTATTGAGAAGGATTTTATAGTAAGTCAAATCACATTGAACTCCCAAAGGCCATAACATTGGGTTATAATAACCCATGTCATAGTTTTGTACTAAAAATTTGTACTTTAGCATAACAGCAGCTGGCTATGTATCTCAGTAGCTGCACCTGGGGGATACAGGAAGCAATCTTGTGTTGACTCACTTGGTACAACGAACAGTAAGGTGTGTGCACGTGTGCAAAAGTGTCATACTGGGATTTTTTACCCACATAATACTTGTTTACCAAGTTTTGCATATGTTTGCTTGAGCATCACAGGGGGTAAAAAACACCCACACTACTCTTCTGTTATGAAAAGATGTATTTTATCATAAAGGAATGTAGGTGTGACTCACAATAGCTACACCTGGGGAAAGCAAAAACCCATCTGTGCTTTCACACACTTGGCAGATGAACAGCAAGGTGTATATAGGAACTCCAAAGCAGCAACATGTGAGTTTTACCCATGAAATGCTCAATGCTAAATTTCTGTGCATTTAGGATTTGTTTTTAAAAAAGTTTTCTTTCGATTTTTCTGGTAGAAGTAGCCCAGTTCAGTACAATGGCACATAAAAAACTAGATTTGAAAGTTCTGGAGGTCAAAAGTGAATCATCAGATTACTCATGCATGGATGATGAAGATGATAATAACTTTGATACTGGCCATGTGAGCTGAAGTTCCTGTGACAAGAACTTTGTCCTGTGACTATACAATCAATCAAACAAAAATCTGCATTACTATTAGAATGGTCAGAGAGAGAAGAGAGTACATATTTTTGTTTATTTATTTATTTATTTGGTACTGGGGATTGAGAGAGTACATATTTGATTCTATTAAAAATATAACAGAGAAGGAAGAAGAAGTTTTGGAAATTAAACATAAGATCAAAGAAAAAGAAATTTAGGGCCGGGGATTTAGCTCAGCATTTCGGTGGCCTGCCTTGCAAGTGCAAGGACCCGAGTTCAATCCCTGGTACCAAAAAAAAAAAAAAAAAAAAAAAAAAAAAAAAAAAAAAAAAAAAAAAAAAAAAAAAAAAGAAAAAAAGAAAAAAAGAAATTTAGTAGAAGAGATGGAAGATAAATCTGTGGAAATATCCTGGAAAATAGAACATAAAGAAGGCCAGACATGGTGATGCACACCTGTAATCAGGAAGCTGAGAAAGGAGGATCGCATGTTCAAATGTTCAAGCCCCCAACCCGGGCAACTTAGAGAGGCCAAAAACAAACAAACAAACAAACAAAACAAAAACAAACACAAAACAAACAACAACAACAAAACCAAAGAAAAGAAAAGAAAAAGGGCTAGGAATGGAGTTCAGTGCAAAGTTCCTGAGTTCAATTCCCAGTACTGCAAAAACCAACCAACCCAGAAACTGTGGTTAACAGTTGCAGGCAGCTCTGAGTCAGTGTGAGAGCAGCCTGCTGGATGATCGTGCCCCTTTGCAATGATTTCTCTGACCAAAGTGAATCCCTTTTCGATAGAATTTTCTGTAATTTTGTGGCACCTCTTACCTGCTCCCAGCCATCTTCCACACTGTTGGCATTTTTGCCCCCTAAAGCGAAATGCTGATGTGTGACTTCCTTAAAACCCATCGAAACCTTCCCAGTGCCTATCGGATAAACCTGAATTTTAAGAAACCAAGACTCATAGACTTCCCAACCCCTCCGGCCTCATTTCCTTGGTCTCTCAGACTCGGCCAAACCCACCGGAGACCCCCACCTTTGTAGTATTGGACTTCTGGGCTCATTCTGCTGGCCCTTTTTGTCCCTGGAGCTAGTCCTCCACAGGTCTTGTCCTGTGTCACAGCTTCCCTTGCCCCGTAGGCAGAGTGGGTCCTCTGTGTAATTTGCACTCCATTTATCATGCGTGTAGTAAAGGCTCAGTCGACATGTGTCTCTTGATAACAAACCTATATGTGTGAAAGCCAAGACCATACCTCAGCCATCTTTTTAGCTCCTGTACCAAGCAAGAGCCAGACACTGAATAACCATGCTGTGTAATTTGGGTAGCCTGAATACATGTCACAGAGAGTTGGTTACTGATCTTTCATCACGCAAAAAAAGAACAGTATTCTCTGCAGTTTCCTGTGTGGTCCCTGCGCACACACACACACACAAAAACAAAGCTCATGAGAATGAGCAAAACTCCTAGCTGAAGAATTTCTCTTGGCAGTGGGAGTGACTTTATATATGCACCTATTATTTTGTGTACAAAAGAAATGTGCAGGGATGTGAGTAGGAAAACAGATGACTAATGAAAGCTTTCAAAGTGAAAATGGTATATTCTGGATACCTGTAATTTTTCAATTGGTACTGAGCACAATTTTAGGTTGGTGTCAGATGACCTCTTCACCTTCATTTCTCTCTTAACACCTTTTATAGTAACTGTTTGAAGCTCTTCTTTGTAGCTAGAGTTAAAAGTCCCGAGGCAAGTTCTTCAGAACTTTAACATCTGCTTAGGGCTGAACTGGCAGGGAGAGAGATTGAAAAGCTGTGGAGAGTCTTTTCAACAAAGTACTTAGCATTTTAAATAGTAGATGTTTGAAAAAAAAAAAAACTAGCATTGGAAACTCTTCTACTACCTCGTGCAGCAGAGCAATGTGAAGATGTAATGTGAAGATGTTTCGTGGATTCTTACCTTGACTTCTCAGAAAGCTTCTTTTACAAAGATGGTTCAAACGATTTTGATGAAATGCAACCATTAAGAATTGTGGACTTTTCCTTGAGCATGGGTATATACTTTCTCCTTTAAAGTTCAAACCCTTTCCCCCTGACATCAAAGAGAAAGGACTGAAGTTGTACTGGAAATCTTATTTCCAGTATATCTATAACCATAGGATAATGTTTAGACAATTAGGGAGAGTTTTATCTATTTTTATTTATTTATGTATTTTTGGTACCGGGGATTGAACTTGGGTCCTTGCACTTGCAAGGCAGGCCACTGAACCGCTGAGCTAAATCCCTGGCCCCAGGAAGAGTTTTAAAATAATTAAATGTTGGTTCTCGCCTGCCGTTTGAGGCTGAATGTAGGATACTATATTCCAGATTAATAACCATTCTAAAAAGTGGTTATCTTAAAACACGTTATGATTTCCATAACATTCCCATGCATTTCAGGAGACTTTTAAGATTTAGAAGCTTCTTGTGGACTTTTTGAGCTTATATCTTTTGTTTTTTCTTTCTTTCTTTTTTTAAAAAAATTTTTTATCTTTTTGTTTTGTAACCGCAAGAAATTCTTTAATCTGTTTTTCCAGCAGAGGGAGACATCTGACCATGAACATAGGATTGCTACTTGCCAGGAGTATTCTGTAGCCCATTTTATCAATATACATAAAAAACTCAATGTTCAAATTAACTAGTTCAATAAGTAATTTAGCTCATTGATTTTTGGGCATATCCTAAGTGCCATTACAAGCTACGGATATTTTAAATGCCATTACCTAATAGAAGGAATGTTTTAAGCACCTTTTATTGATTTTATTACTGCTTTATTTTGCTGTCTTGGTTTAAAATCATTTTAACCACTCCGTAATCAAGAAGAAATATATCGTTGGTGAAATACAGTCAATTTCCTAAAAACCTTTGACATCGTTAAATAAGGAATTACAGTTGTTAAATCATGTCAGGCAATAACTGAGGGACAGAAGAGTTATAAAATTCGGAGCAGTGGGCCAGCATACCAGTAAGCTAAGCTGACCTCTGGCATTCAGATTTGGTGCGTGCCAGCCACACTCCAAGTGCGCGCGTGGCTTTTACATCCGCGAGGAAGATTTGAAATCTTCAGTAGCAAGGAAGGTAGAAGAATGGTAGCAAAATGTGATCCTGGAGCTTTTTAATGACCTCTTGTAACTTTCAGTTAAAATGATTCTCTAAGCAATTTTATAATTTCATTTGCCTTTCTCGCTAGGTTATAGTATATTGATATTCTGTGTAAGAGGGAAGCAAAACACTCAGTTTTTTAAAACCCACTTCCTTCTTCTACTGATTTGATTTTATATTAATGGTATTATTGAGCCGATCAGCTGGTAGACAGACAGGGAATACGGTCCATATACTGCTTAATCAAAGAGCGGCAGAAGTGGGTAGTGAACACTAAACCGCTAATGAGTTGATTGCATTGACATTTGATGTAATTTAACTGTAGAGTGGCAAATATCAATACCTGTATATGACTTGGCAGATGGTTGTTGAACTGTGATTAGAAGTTTAGAATGATTCCCGGTAAAAGACCACCTGGCAGTAACCCAGGAACAGAGAACTGAGTTTTCCTCATTAAATGGAATAGGTCCAGAAAGTCAAGTGTTTTGATCACGAATAGAATCTTTCCTTTTAGCAAATGCTAGCTTCAAGAGGAGATTGATAATTATGCATAGGTCTATTAAATGATCTTAGGGAGAGCTCTTTTCATTCCTTCAGATGAGCTCATATCTACAGTTGTGGCAATTATTCCCCGGCAAGGAAAGAAAACTAGTTAAAATGGTGATACTAGGTATCACTTCCAGTGTGTCGGCGAGGTTAGAAGTACCTGGAGAGAATTAATCTATTTGGGGCTGAAAACCAGATTCAGCTGAAACCAGAGTGACCATTTTGTGTTATTTTATAAATTAGGAAAGTATGTTACCATAGAAGGGCTACAAGTGAGTCTATATTGAAGATACGCATGACGCTGTGGTAGGTGTTCCATAGATGAGAACATCAAGGTTCCCGGGCCGTCACTCAGTGAAGGAGGACATGTCCAGTGCATGTCCCATGGTAGAGCTGGAGGAGGGATCAGGAGCTGTGGCCACGCAGACAGGAGCCACTGGGAGAGGAAACGTCAGCGAAGGACTCGTGGAGATGTCGTTTGAAAGAGATCATCAACAGTTGGTGATGGGCAACACAAGGTCATATTCTGCTTTGGAAAATTTGTGAGTGAGCTTTTACAAAAGAAGGGTCTTGCGTGCTGTTTCCTTTTTTCCCCATTTTTAATTATAATGACATACTGTGATGTGTGTGGGTAACAACAGTGAAAGAAATGTGTTTGCCTCCAGTTGAGATATGGAATGTTACCAATTCCTCCAAAGCCCTGGAGGTCCTGTCCTAGCAATAATTGAAATGATTTGATGTTCTTAAAGCCACTTGCAAAGCACACAAACATCTGTCTGGATCTCTCAACGTGCACTACTCGTTTGTTCTTATCTCTGGTTGCATCCATGCAGGATGAATGAAGGAATGAGTCAATGTTTGCCTGATGAATTCAGATTATATGGAGAGCAAGGGGAGTTCCAGATAACCTATGTGACTGTCAGTGTAATTAGAATAAACGAAGTAGTTTGATTTATTCGAATTATAACTTCTGCTTCATGTTGAGTTTTATAGGCCTTTCTTTTTCTGCCTTTTCTTTCCTTTCTTTTCTTGTATATGCAGATCCAGTGACTAATTGCAGTGCGTTGTTATGAGCTATGTAGAGCTATGGATCTCGTCTGGAGACTCATTTATAGTTCTCATACATAGAAGCTTCTGTGTCACACGCAATAGCCATGTTTGAGTTTAGCAACAACTTTCTCTCTCCTCTCCTCTCCTCTTTGTTTCTTTTCTTCTCCTGGCAAATGAACCAAGGGCCTTCACACTGAGCTACATCTCCAGCCTTTTTTATGTTTTATTTGGAGATAGGTTCTCATTACTTTGCCCAGCCTGGCTTGAACTTTTTCATCCTTCTGCTTCAGCCTCTCAGAGTGCTGGGATTATCAATGTGCAACCATGCCTGGCTGGTAACTTCAAACCTACTTTTTCATTTGGCTGTCAGCCGTGCTCTTTCTTTCTCCTCTTTCATTTTCTAGTTTCACAGGACCGCTGGGTAGATTCATTTTATATTTCGGGTAATGGTAGGCAGAAGTAGTAGAACTGCACAGGAGGCAAAGGTTTCTCTCCCTTCGTGTCTAACCCACTCATTTCTTTGCCTCTCGGCTTTTCCAGCCATGCTTTGTTGAAAAGGTACTCTGGTTGGTTACTTATAACCATAAGAACAACCTAGTATCAGGAATGAAAATGGCCAGTCCAGTGTAATATCCCAACATCTATTCAAAGTAGAAGCCAAGCTTTTCCCTAATTTGATCTTGCCTCAGGCTGAGGAACCCGTCATAAGGGTGGGACAGGCGATTTCCATTTTTCTTCCCTGTCCATCCATCCCAGGGTTCAGGTTTGCAGAAGGAAGGGAGAAGGGTGAGGGACAGGGACATCTTCCTTGGGGTGGGTGAAAGGGGTCTCGAGCCCCCTTTGGGTGCCTCTTGCCCAATTATGCCACTCACACACCGAGAGGTCCGGCAGGAGGTCTTTATTGTAGGGAGGCAAGCGGGAGGCAGGGAGGCAGAGAGCGAGAGAGCGAAAAGAGAAAGTACTGGGATACTTATAGGGTGGCAGCGGAAGATCCTTTCTTGGGAGGAGCGGTCTTTGTTATCCTATGGCCAGCCAGGTTGTCTTTTGAATTTCGCGCCTTGGAGAGGCTCTAGTTTCGCGCTTTACAATTTCGGCGGGAGAAAGGACTCAGTCGGGGAAGAACCCGAAAATAAGATATAAAATGGCGGGGAGGGGTTATATATTTTAACATGTGCGATCTCCTAACAGTGGGGGTCTTTCGGAGGCACTTTCGGGTCCCCCTCTGAGAACAGTGACTGCAGGTCACACCATTCTCCTCTAGCCACACCCCATGGCCCTTGTCCTCTTTCTACCGTGATGCTTTTGGACTGGGATCTTTTAAAAAATGCCCCCCTGACTGCATCTGCTTTACGTAAAGGCCGATCATACAATTGTTGTAAGGATTAAATGAAATAATGTATGTAAAGCGCACTTCTTGGCATGTGTTTACTGAACAAACAACGAGTGATTTATTGGTTGCCATTTTTACAGGAGGGCACTTCAAAATTTTATCATACACCGATCCTGTAAGACAGATCTAAAGGGACTCAGATGTATTAAATTATTTGCAAGGTCACAAAGCTGGAAAGTGGCTAAAAGTACCCAGCTCTGTCCAGTGCCAGAGTTTCTGGTCCTTTGGATATAGATCTTATTGTTTTACTTTTTTTTTGTTTGTTTGTTTGCTGCTTTGGAGAGGGGGTCTCACTGTGTGATCCGGGCTGGCCTTGAACTCATGGTGATCCTCCTGCCTCAGCCTCCTGAGGGCTGGGATTAAAGTGTGTGCCACCACACCCAGCTAGGGGTTATTGTTTGAAACCCCAGGAAATCTGGTGAACGCCCATGGGTTCACCATCTGTCTATCCATCATCTCCAATCTTATCAGCTTCTTGAATGTCAAGTGCGCTGGACCCTCACTTGACCATGCCTATATGGCATTTGGACAGACCTGACATTTCCTGCATATGTGCTTTACCTCCAGGGACCATAGCCAGATTTCTTTCAGGGAACTTAATCCGAGAGTCAAAGAAATTTGTCCTGATAAGCCAGAGACAGAAGCTGGATTTTCTCTCTGGAAAATGACACAGGAAGTCGTGGCACACGTTGAACGTCTGGGAATAATCTCTAGAGGCAGGGAGATGGTGGCCAGAGAGAACCTTACTCCTGTCCTTTTCCTGCAGTGGTTCAAGAAGTGACACTGAGTTTCAGCTATTAAAGCTTTGCTGTTGGCCCCAGGCGACTCTGAGGGGGACCTGGAAGAATACAGCTTCCTATTCCTTCTTGTTCACTAGTGGAGCATGGGGCTAGGCAAATCTGCTTGGGAAAAAATTGGTCGGGGTTAGACTAGGATAAGGCAAACCATGGAAAGGACACAGAACCGCTGGAGCATTAATTCTAACTTTGGTAAAATGTCGTTTAACGAAACCCTAATGTTCAAGCAAGGTCTTGGATATAATACCATTACGCAATGTGTACTTCGTCAGAACACTGAGTTAAAGTTAGCTAACGTCTTGCCCCTTTAACATTATGCCTACCAAGTGGCAGACTCGGTTACAAAGGGGTGATCTGAAAGTTTGATTTTTAAGTGCTTTTGTTGCTCAGGGCAAAATAAAGTCGAGTCTCAGATTGCTGGGCATTTTCCGGTGTATAGACAGCTATTCAGCCAGTGTGCGTGGATTCCTAACCATTTTTTGACTTTGCTGTGGAGATCTGGTTAGGAAAATGCATTCAAAATTCTTACATTTTTCTGGATTGTAAAAATAAGTAGGGTCTTGTGAGCAGGAAAGTGAGGCTAGTCCTATTGTTGGCTCCACGGTGGATTTGGCCATAGTCAGGAAAAGACATTCCTTGCTTTTTGAGTCTCAGCGTTGTCCCCCAGAAATACAGCTTGCCCTTTAGGATTTTGTATGGTTGTGGCGGCAAAGCATTTGGTGCTCCTTGCAGAAAAAGGCTGCTCAGGGAGATAGCATTGTTAGGCCTTTTAATGTCAATTATACTTTGAAATGCGATTTCAGAATTTCAAGATCCCAGGACCTATGATTGAACTGGCAGCTGATCGATCCTGTGGAATTTAAAGTTCTTGTTCTCAACACTGAACCAAAATTTGCTTTGGCTGAATGAGGTAAAGCATACAATTACAATCAGAAATGTAATAATAAATTTACTGTAACAATTTTCTTTCCACCATGTATCTTTTCTGAATACCCAGCTTACAGAAACCAGAAGAGATGGTACTTTCAATAGTACCAGTGAGGCCGTGAGTATACAGAGCCATTTAAACTATGATCTGTTTTTATTTGTCCAATGTGCATATCTGAAGCATTTCTTTCTGTTTTGAAAATTGGAAAAGGAGACAAACAGTTAAAAATGTGGAAGGTCTATGTGTGCTGGTTTTTCTACACCTTGAAGACTAGCAAAATCTTTAATATGAGACTTTATTTGTACAAAGCAAAACTTCAAAACCACTCAAAAGCTTTTCTTATTAACTGCTGTCAGTCCTGTGATTTACAGAGGCAATAAAGAACTAGAGGGGGCACATTTATCATGGAGTTCCACACACCAGAAGCCATTTTCTCCAGCGGTAAAGGCAAGTGATAAAATGAAATTCTTTTGTTCTAAAGCAAGACACATTCTCTGTCCCCCTGTTCTCTAAACCGGGGCGTGCCAGGCTTCTCTGATGGCAGCTGGCTCCACCTCATCCACACTTAGTGATAAATTGTTAACATGAAACATCGCTGGTCCACCTGGAACACCTGGCTGTGAATAGTGTTTACCTCCAACACACGAGAGTTAGCTGCCAACACATCTGTAGCGTGAATTCCTGGCTTACTTTGAGTAATCCGTGTGTGTATGTGTATGTGTGTGTGTGTGTGTGTGTGTGTGTGTGTGTGTGCATTTGTGTGCACCCGCGCTTTCATTTGGGAAGAGAGTGGATGAGAATGTTAAATATTGTGAATTTTTATTTTTGCTTTCGTTTTGTTCAGTAAAAATCATAACATTTGGATTTTGAATCTCAATTTTCTGATGGTAGCCAGGAATGTCTCATCTGAATTTTGATGCTGAAAAGCAAAACCAGTTTCAGGCTGCATTTTTTTTTTCCCCAATTCGCTTTGTATTTGATTTTGATTTTGTGTTTTGTGTTCTAGGCAGTCAGGTATGACACACAGAGATGCTTTTAAGCCATCTCTGAGCTTTGATTACACATGTGTGGGTTTTTGAAGTGAATTAGTCAGGCATTGAGCTGAGCTGGACTTAAAAGCCTACAACAGTTTTGCTGTTTGGGAGACAGAAAAAGGGAGCATTTTTGAATATTCTATAATTGAGTACATCCATCATCCAATAGTATTTATTAAGCACGCACCTGTGCATGGTAATGGGTCAGGCACAAAGATTACCAGGAAAAAGGTCAGTGCTTTGGAACCAGAGACAACAGCAGTGTTTGTGCTTAGAGGACAATGAGCACCAGTATTAAACTGTGAGTGTTTTCCCTAACAGGGCAACTCACGTGGTTAGTTTAGTCTCAGAAAAAGACAAGCGTGCCCGATTCCACAGTAATTTACTCTGCTCCTTATTGGTGTATTAATGAAAAATAATACCTTCAAAAGATACTAGGAAAGCAGAGGTCATGAAAAATCCGGGAAAGAAAAAAATTCAGGTCAGGGAGGTTTGTGAATTTTTTTGCCATTTTTACAAACTTTTAGCTGGGACAGAATGTGGGCTGGTATTATATGGGGGTTTCATTTATCCATCCACCCTTTGCAATGTATAATTTGGTGGTTAGAGTTACTCTTCTGCTTCTGTCACTATCAGTTTCTTTTCACAGGAAGGAGAAATAGGTCCTTCTGTCAGTAATTTGGCGAAAGTGCTGAAAAGCCCATTATCCCTGTTGGAGAGAAAGCAAACCACCCTGGTATGTGAGGACTTGGCAGGCTTCATGGGGATGAACCCAAGTAGACAGCTTCTAGTGAGGCTGGGTTTTTATTCTCTGAGCGTGCTGACCCCTGGACATCCTTCTAGAACCCACCTAGCATTTCTGAGAGCAAAGTTACTCTCCATCCTTGTCCCTGCCTTTAAAAGAAATTCGTTGCTATGGAAAATATGGGATAGAGGAAAAAAAACCAAAAGAACAATCATTTGAATAAAGGAGTCACCTCTTTTAAGTATTTTGGAAGGGGACCGCCTTTATTTGTCTGGAAGATGGTGGAAAGTTGTGTGCTTGCTATGTTGCACAGGCTGATCTTAAATTCCTGAGCTCAAGAGACCTTCCTGCTTCAGCTTCCCAAGTAGCTGGGACTACAGGTGTGAATTTCTGTGCCCAACTCAGATGCAGGGAGGCTTAACATTATGTTTCATAATGTGCTTCTTAACAGTCTTTCCTTGACTGAAAGGAGAAACTAGCTGTTAGGTAGTGCAGTGGAGCATTGCTACCAAATTCAGACACATGGAAGGCTGAAGTTTGGGCTAATCTAGATGTCTGGACACTGTTGCAGAAAAGAACATTGTAACTGCTGTGATTTTAGGTTCATACTTCACAGTTGGAAAGAAAAATTCTTTTACAGAGACTTACTTTTTTATATGACTTTGAGAGAAATTACATTTTATTTCTGACACTTATTGTACTGTAAAATCTCTAGTCTCTGATTCTTAAGGTGGAAACTTTTAACTTTCTTTCTTTAAAAAAAAACACAACAGAACTCTTGGTTTTTTTTTTTTTTTAGTACTATAACCTCTCAAATAATCCCATAGCTTTGAAAAATGAAATACTTTATTTTATGAAGCAGTTTTGGGGTCAGTTTTCCCCCCTAAAATGTATGCTTTTATGTTGGGCAGTTTAAAGACCAGCTGTTAACTGAAACCAACCGTCAACCAAGTTGCATAGAGCTGTGTTTCCTATTAGTCTTGTATCTTTCCTATTAGTCACTTATGAAAGGGTACAGGAACATCTGTATCCTCCAAACAAAAATGGAAAAAACAGATGTCGAAACCACACTGGCTTGATGGCTTGCTATTTTTTTTTCTAATTAATGAAAGCTCACTAATTATCAGTGGATTGCGAAAGAAGGCTTGTTTTTGCTAACTTATCACAAAATTGTTAGTAGTGGCTTGCAGTTGAAAATTGATGTTTTACTAGAATTTCAGGGAATTAAAAAAAATGAAGGAGAAACTATGACATTTTCAATAGTTGGGCATGCACGAGCCTTTAGAGGTGTGTTTATTAGGTTGTCATGGTGAGTAGTGAATTAAAAAAATAACAAGACTGCTCCTTGGGTAGTTGTGACTTATTGGTAGTTATCTTTACAAGAGTTCCATGCTGACTTAAGTAAAGATCTTCAGGGAAAAAAGAAACAAACTTTATTTTTCAAATAAATTCAGCCAAGAGCCTACAGGCCTCCATGACACCACGCTGAATTATTATTAATGTGCACTGCTGTGAGAATAAAGTGTGCTGCTGTTTAACAATAGCCCCTTCCTCCGGAATTTCAGGAAAGTGGTAGGAAAATGAGAGGCAGATTAATGCGCTGCTGCTGAATTAAATGTGCTGGTTGATGGGCACAACGTTTTTATCGTTATTTGTGCAAGGGAAGGGAGAGAGAGAGAGAAAGAGAGAGAGAGGCCATTATTTGGGGTCAGGTCACATGTGGGATTGGTAAAGTTGTTCGAGAGGCATTTTTGGCAAGCAAGGGTGTTGGTCCTGGTTAGAAAAAGGCTTTGCTATCCTATTGCTTTCACCTTGGATGCTCCATTCCTCTCCGCCTGAGTGTTATGTGTGGTGTTTTTTAAGGCAAAAATATGGTCTTTCGAGGGTCTTCCTTGATGATTTCCAGTCTACTATTACAAACCTCATTGTTGGGCACCACATCGCTCCTCAGTGATTTGGAATGTGAGTGATTAGTAGGCTTGCTTTGAAGTTCAGTGTTGTGACCATAGGTAGGTGTCTTTTTCATTCAGAGTTATCTCTAGGTCAAGGCTCCTCAGCCTGTGTTCCCAAGTTTACATCCAGTAACCTTTCTTCCCTCTTCTCCCTATGCTCTGTCTTCTAGCCTTGCCAGACTGCTGCTCTCCAAACACGCATTCTGTATCTTACCACGCTGTCCACGTGGAATGTTCTGGCATCTACTACATCACCCACTATATCACCTTGGAGGATGGTTCCCAAGTCCGTGCTTCTTATTTCGTGTAATAACCTCTTTCTTCTCCTCTCCTACTGCACTCTTTTGGATACAGTGCAATCCTTGTGGGCCCTGGAGGTTAGGGGTGGTGTGATTCTTGCCTCAAACTTACAATCCTCCTGCCTCAGACTCCCAGAGTGCTGGGATTACAGACATGCACCACCATGTCTGGGTTAGGTTTTCTCTTTTGTAGCCTAAACATTTCTAATCCCCTCTACCACATGAATCCAGCTTCCTACTCAGTGTAGCTAACTGACCGGGACATGAGCCCTCCTCAAAGCCAGCTATTCCACTGGCCGCCCAGAGACCCATGCAATTGTCTCAGCCTGGAATGTGACTCAGCGACAGGAAGTGTAGGCAGTTGGGTACAGGAAGCCCAACTAAAGAAAGGATCATGTTGGGTAGAGGCCCGACTCAGCATCGTGGAGAGGTGAAAGCTAAAATTGTGGTACAGCAGAGAGCACAAGTAAGCGGAAGCTGACTGTAGAGTCACCGGAACAGAGCCACACAGAGAGAACTAGTGACAAGAGACAGAGGGCGAGAAAGGCTGTCTCGGACTCCAAAGGTGGGCTTTCAGAGGGACTAGAACCATACTGGAGAGGAAACACCAGCAGTTCCTCAAGAGGGGGTTTAGTGCCCATCTACTGAGGTTACAGTTGTTTGTTCAGGTCACCGACTCTGATAGCCGAGTGACAGGATGTGGGTCTTGTCGCTGGCACCTACTACTGCGTGATTTGGGGACAGCTCCCCACTCTCCCTCCGGGCCTCCGTTTCCTCACATGTAGAACGGTGACACACTAAGACGTACATCCTAGAGCCGGTGAGGAACCCAGCAAGGTACAGCGTGTATGGCATTCCTCTCGAAACACTGACGGGTCCCCGGAACGTTAGCTATCACTATTCTAAGAATAATAATTCTTGTGCTTGGTTTAAGGTTGAGAAATTATGTGGGCTTTATTTCTAAGAGTGAAGATTCCGGACAGCCTAGTTTCAAATCACGCGGTTCTAGCTGAGTGGCACAGGTTTTGTCAGCTTCTTGTGCCTGCGTCTCTCATTTATAAAGCGGGGAGGATAGGGGTAAAGCTCCCACGAGGATTACATGAGCTGATTTTCATTAAACATTTAGAAAACTCATGTAGAAAAGATTTCAACCCAAAACTATTATTACTTTTGTGACTTTTGCATGCCCTTGGCTTCTCATGAAGACATATTGTCTTTAGGAAGCTATGGAAGACCTTCCTGGGATGGAATCCTGACTCTTTTTTTTTTCCTTGGAGGTGGTTGTAGTCTCTCTGATGCTAATTTCCAACTGATGTCGGCTGCACCTCAGGTCTCCCAGGGAAAGCCGGAGATACTGGGCAGGCAGAAGAAAGTGTGGCTTGGAAGCTCAGGCAAGAAGTCTAGAAGGACGCCGTTAGTTGGCGTGGGTAGAGCAGCATTCCGCATCTCATGATCTCCAAGGCCAAGGAGAAGCGAAGTTGGAAGGAACCAGGCCTCAGGAGTTGTCTCAGTTGATATTGAGATGCTTGGTGTTCTCCATTTTATTTATTTACTTATTATTTACTTAATTATTAAGCGTTTCTAACCAGCTGCCCATGGTACTCTTTAGCAAGAGCAACTCCTGATATGTTCAGAAGCAGATGGCTGTGAACCGAGAAGGGAGTGTATCAATCAGGTCTTGCCACAATCAGCGCGTGACAAGTGACTCCAAGATGTTGGGGGTCGGTACCCATAAACACTTATTTTGGTTCATGGATCTATGATTTGGTTGAGGAGCTTTTGCCCTAAGGTGATGTGTCAGGACTAGGTCTCTTTCACATATATGTTAGTTGTCTAGGGCTCCTATACCAAAATACCACAAACTGGGTGGCTTAAACAACACAAGTTTATTTTCTCAGAATTGAAGGCTGGAAGTCCAAGATAAAGGTGTTGGAAAGCCCCCCTGCCCGTCTGTCTGTGGCTCGTGGATAATACCTTCTTGCTGTGTCCTCATATGGTCTCTGATCTGTGCACAAGCATCCCTGATGTCTCTATGTATGTTTCAATTTCTTCTTTTTATAAGAACACCGGTCAATTTAGGCTAGAGCCAATTTAATGGTCTCCTTTTGACTTAATCACCTCCCTGCTGGCCCTATCTCCAAATATGGTCACATTCTGAGGTACCAGGCTTAGGACTTGAACATAGGAGTTTTAGGGTCACAGCTCAAGCAGTGGCTGGGGGGGGATGCTCTTTTCACGGCAGAAGGCAGAAGTTCCAAGAGAGATAGGAAAGAAGACACAATAGCCTTAAGGCTTCTGCTTGGAACTGGCAGGCCGTCCTTTCCGCATTCCGTTGTTTAAGATGACCAGGCCCGAAGTCAATAAAGCCATGCTTTCCACAGGGAGTTGTGTCAGCAAGGGGAGGACAGACAGCACAACCTTCTATAGATAGAAGTCTACTATTTCAAGAAGTTTTATTAAAGTGGAAAGCTGGGCCGCAGCTGCCCAGGGACCTCTGTGCCCATAAACACGTAGGTGGTGTGCGCTGAGAGCTGTGGGTGGGGTCAACGTGGCCATGTGGCTCCTCCTAAATGTCCTCTGCTCAAACTGTCGTCTCTGCTGGATGCCTTTCCCTACTTGCTTTTTCTGGATAATTGTTATTCCTCCTTTAAGCCTCAGTTTAAAAGTCACTTTCCTGATGGTATTTCTGTCTCCCTGGGGCAAAGCAGGTAGTTCCTGTTCTATCATCTCTCAGCGCCTCTGTTTTAGCTTTTTATTACTTTTTGAATTATAACTTTGTGTAACTCAGATATCAACTTTCCTGCTATCTTTTGGGTCCAGCACCATCACGATCACTTTATGCCTGGGGCCCATGAGGATGCCAAGTTTAGCTCTGTTTTGTCACCACATTTAAACCCCAAGCGATACCAGCACCACCGCCTACTAAATGGAAACAGAAACCAATAGGAAAAAGTCAAGTTCACAAATATAAATTATTGAGGAAAGTTGGTTTCAGAGGAGAAGTGGAAGAAGGTTTACATTTCACCCCAAAATAGGTGACTACAGAAGACGCTTCTAGACATTTCGGTTCTCCCCTCAGATCTCCTTTGCCCCTGGCGTTCTCAGGCTCTCGGCGAATTTTGGGAGCTTTGGCTTTGGCAGGGCTGCTGGGCGGCAGAGTCTAGGAGCTGCTGCACAGGGAGGACTAGAGTGTGGTGCTCCCTGAAGCTGTGCCTCGTTTGGCCCTCATCCAGTTGTGTCTTTTCTTTTGCACATCTGACTGCAGCCCAGAACCCTCCACTGTTGCTCTTGGTTACAGGGATAATTTGACCAGATCCTACAATCGCATAGTAATGCTCAGCCCAGGAGATGGAAAACAGGACCTATTGTTTTCAGTTTTAATGAGCACTTTGGTGGAACCATAACCCTAGGCTCAATCAAGGAATTTTCTAAATTCCAATAATATCTCCCCATTAGAAATTCTAAATGTAAACCCTAAGGAAATGCATTTTTCTCTCTATCATTCATTACACTGGTTCCTGTCATATTTTTTCAGGTAAAAATTGTACTCTATTTATTTTTGTATTCCAACATTCAAGATAGTCCGTGGAACATAGTAAGGTGCTAAGAAATGTTGGCTGAATAACAAAATGACTCCAAAATGACTCAGTTTTTCAAAAAATTTTAAATGATAATCAGGAAGCCAATGGAATGTGAATCAGAAACTAGTAAATATGTTTCCACATTCCCGGAATTGAAGTAGAATGTTATTTTATTGAACCTGAGCTAAATTGAAACAAAGCTTCTAGATATTTTCATTGCAAATCAGAATTGCTTACTGGCATGAACCAGAGATAAACTGCAGTACTGCTTAACTCAGAGTGGAACTAATCTCAAAGGCGGACTGGTTTGATTCACTGGTTACTTACTAAGGTACTTGGGTATTCTATGAATATGAAAGTGCCATTTTGTTGACAGTAGTTCTAAATACGTTAACTTACAGGTGAGATCTTTCCCTGTTTTGTTTTTTTCCCCCATTGAGACCACAGGATGTCTTAGCAGATCCTCTGACCTAAGTGGAATAATTTCAGGGCTCTCCAAAGTATTGTGGATAGTTTAATTCATTCATTCATTCAATGGTTCCTTGTTTTTATTTCCAAAAGCTTATTCTAGAATAAGATGAAATTCAGTTATCAAGAACAGAAGTTGGGAGTAGGGTTTTTTTGTTTTGTTTTTTTTAGTCGGGGAGAGTAACAAACTAAGTATAGGAAAACTATAATGAAGCCAGGAAAAGATTTGTGACTAAGTGTTCCCCCAAACCTTACTCATTTTGCTAAACAATTAATACCATGAAAATTATGATAAAACAATAGATAAAATACCTTGGAAGAGCCAGGGATGGTGGTGCGTGCCTGTAATCCCAGCACTTGGGAGGCAGAGGCAGGAGGATCCCTGTGAGTTTGAGGCCAGCCTGGGCTACATAGTGAGTTCAGGCTCAATGTGAACTACAAAGTGAGACCCTATCTCAAAAAAAAAAAAAAAAAAAA
>NW_022900944.1:33974552-33978272 GCF_012274545.1 Fukomys damarensis
AAAAAAAAAAAAAAAAAAAAAAAAAAGAATATCTTGGAAGCAATGACAATAAGATAGTTAAATTCAATCTTTTAGAATAAAGTTGCATAAATAATGGGGAAAATCATTGCCTTTATTTATTATTTATTTATTTTTGGTACCAGGGATTGAACTTGGGTCCTTGCTTTTGCAAGGCAAGCGGTGGAACCACTGAGCCAAATCCCCAGCCCTTACTTATTATTTTTTGTACCACAGATCAAACTTAGGACCTTGCGCTTTCCAGGTAGGTGAGGCGTCACTGAGCTACATCCCTGGCCCATTGCCTCTAGATTATATCTTCTTTCTTTTTCATTCCAAGATTATCCTCTCAGTAATATGAATTTTCTGGCAAAACAAATTACAATCTAGTGAGCAATTTCAGAGTTGTGTGCTGTAATTTAGCTATATAGATCAGTCTACAGAAGATATTTTTTAAAAGGGGTTTCCTTCTGTTAAAAATAATAACATTTCTCAAAAATAAGGTCCCGAGTTCGATCCCCAGTACCAAAAAAAAAAAAAAAAAAAAAAAAAAAAAAAAAAAAAAAAAGACAAAAATAACATACATCTTCAAATGTTCTTATTTGCTGGTGAAATGCCAATTTGTCTTGTTGGTTCTCGCAACCTGGTGATACCCCCTTTAATTTTGCCACGATTTTATTGGAGTTTAGAAAGGATTTATTAGGTATCCGCTGATCTTAGTGGAAGAAGCGTTAAAAAATTTAATATTGCAAACATGTCTTCATAGGGTACAAAGGCAACACCACAAGGGGGTGCTATAAATTTATCAAATTCGTCCTGGTGCCGGCTCAGAAGGTGAAATGATTGGAGCCTTCAGAGTTACTTTTAATATGCTAATACATCACAGCAAGTTGGGAACTTAAATGAAACGATACAATTAATATACTTTTATGGGATGTAGAAAGACTTAGTAAGGTCATTTGTAGATTATATTATGGCTGCATTTAGACTTATTGGGTTTCAAATTCAGCATTCTTAAAAGAAAGCAGCAGATGTCTGACATATGCGTTTTAGTGACCTTTGAATGAGGAAGTGAATGTCAAATTGGGTGGATCTTGATCTAGGCTTTTAGAATAAATTAACTCTCTGGTTTCCCTTCTAAATATAACTAGGATCAAGCTTTTAGATCTTAATTTCCTTAATGTTGCAACACAGAAAAAGTCGCAGTATATTAATCCTGCAAGGGATTTTTTTTGAAGGGCTGTTTAATCATAGAAGACTTTCGTTTCTTAATGTTTCTCTGAAAGTGATTCTATAATTTTGCTCCCTAATAAATTTGAGTAGCTTGGAGTCTTCCTTGCTTGAACAGTTCTCTTCTGTTATTTAATCTGAAAGCACTGATGGTGCTTACATGGCTGAAGGATTTTCAAAAAAAGAATTTCAACCCGGCACTGTATGTAATTTTAGCAGATGTTGCCCATTACTGAGCTAAGCAGACTAGGAGTATTTGAAATAAGCTAGTGATTTATCTATGTGGAGGGTTAATTAGATGTTTACAGATGACACGAAGACTGTTAGGTATTTCATCTTTTGTCACATACCTACCCAGTGACACAGCCAGGGCACTGGACCAATCTTTAGTACCATGGTAGGATTGACTGGATAAGGTATATAAACTGCCTAACACAGATGCAGGAACAATATTAAGACAACCCTCAGCTTTAGGGCAGCCAGCAACCTCATTGACTATGCCATGTGGTAACTAAGCTCCTTGCAAAATGCAAGGTTAAAAAGCTGCGTACCCTCTCCAACTCTCCGATCAGGCACAAACATCATCATTTAGTTGTTGAAAAGTAGAGCTGTTTTCCTTGACATCTTCCACTCAAAAGAGTAGGCAATCTAAGTTTCATGAATTTGTGCTTTCTTCCCCAAGGATCTAGCAACTACAGCTATTCTTATTTTGTACTTTAGAAAAACAACCCATAAGCCCCTTAAATTTTTCCAGAATATAAAAGGTTGCTCATGACTGTCCTAGGATGGAATCTGGCAAAGTTTTTTTTCCCCTTTGTTTTTCTTCCTTTGTATCTCCAGTAAGAGACCCATCTTTCCGGAGGGCTTTGACTTGCCTCCACCTTTAGAATGGTTCAGATCTTGGGAGACAGCTGATGTTGCACATGTCTTTATTGGTGTCTGTTAGTCAGCTTTCTACCACTGTGACAAAATACCCAAAAGAGTCAGTTTATGAGGAGGAAAGGTTTACTTTGGCTCACAGTTTCAGGGGTTCTAATCTGTGGTTGCTTGTCCCCATTGCTTTGGGCTTACAGCACTGTAGAACATGTGACAAAGGCAGTTCGCAAAGGCAGGGAGAAAGCAAATAGGGCCTCCATATCACCTTCAAGGGCACAGCCCCAGTGACCTGACCTCTTCCTAAAAATTCCACTCCCTTCCAGTGGTGCCACGCTTGGTAACTAAGCCTTTCACACATGCGACTGTGGGGGACGCTTCTAAGCCACAGCAGTGCCATGTTCTCAGCCTCTTTGTCCTGATCTCTCCTCTTCTGGTTCATCCCTTCTGTCCTCTGCGTGCTCAGGCTCTTTGTCCTGTGCTGCTCTTCGCTGACTTCCCAGGGCTACAAGACTTTCAGCCGCTGAGAACCTTTTCTTTCTTTCCCAACTCCAACCCCAGATTTTATATATCTTTATGGCTGATAAGAGATGACAATAGCACGTAGAGGGTCAACCCACTTTTACAGAAATGATGCCCGTTTTCTTTTTTTTATTTTTGTGATACTGGGGAATCGAACCCAGGGTCTTTGGATTAAGCTACTTCCTGGCCCTTTTTATTTTTTGGGGCAGGGTCTCACTAATGTTTCTCAGACTGGGATTGAATTTGTGATCCTCTTGCCTTATCCTCTGGAGTGCTGAGATTACACCATGCTTGCCTAATAATACTGATGATTATTATGAGGACCCTTTTCTTTTCCTTTTTTTTTTGGTAGGCCAAGGGTTGCATGTTTTTTCATAACAACGAACAGTCTCTATAAGACATCTCTAGAGTGGAGGCTGAGTCCAACTAGGTCGCTGCACCTGTCAGCAGCTCCACCTTCCAGGCCACCCTGGTGCTGACTTCACATCCCATGACGTTGGTCTGGGCAGGCAGCGCAGGAAGGAAGCATCATGGTTACAGGCTGTCACGGGGTATTGGGCAAAGCTCTTTTACCTGGAGTGATCCGAAGTCGGCCCAGCAGCTGGGACCAGTCTGTCACATGTGGGAAACTTCCCCTGCACGACAGTTAAGGCCATCGGGACAAAAGCAGGGTGAGGGCCAGTGACTTGGAGCTGTGGGATGCACAGGCTGGGGTAGGGGGAGTGCAGCTTAGAATAGTAACTGATGGTCTTGACTCAGCCCTCCCAAGGAGAGAAGCGACCACAGCAACTGCAGAGCTTCCTAGAGGAAGAGGGCAGTGCCTCCAGAAGGGGCAGTTCTTTCAGGCCCTTGAGTAAGCGCCAACCTAGTGTCCAGGACATCGGGCCGCCAAGGATGAGTCCCCTTGGGAAGGACAGCAGCCTTGTCCGGACTGGGACTAGCAGATAATGGATAAAGAAAATCTTGGAAACAGCCTATTTGACCATCCGTTGGAAACTGGATAAAGAAGTTGTGGTTTTTCTATAAAATGGAATATTACTCAGCCATAAAGAATGAGAGAAAATAGATTCATTCATAGGAAAATGGATGCGCATATTG
>NW_022900944.1:33978696-33986635 GCF_012274545.1 Fukomys damarensis
CTGCCAAAGGCCCAGAGCCTAGCGAGGGGCAGAAGGCCTGGCCTGTCTCTGGTCCTCACTTGTGGGTGTGCTGGCCCGCTGTGAGCCCTCTCTTGGGTGGAGGGACACAGCCTGGGGAATTTTCTCCTCGGGGCTAGGATGGGTCCGGGGGATAAGAGCAGGGTTAGAGCTAGTTTCCAAGAAGCTCTAGAAGTGCTCTGGGCCCCCCAGGAGTGCCCTCTAGGCTGCAGCTAACCAGCAGGAAAAGATGAGTCTGATTCCATCCCCATAGCACTCACCAAGGCCCCCAAACCAACTAGATGGGCAGCGACTGGGCCCACAGGGTCTGGAATGAAGCCACTGCTCCTAGGGTGGGGAGGGGCTAGGGGCACAGCCTCCAGTCATGGGGACCCTCTTCTAATGAGTAAACTGAGAGCGCTGTGGAGAAATCCCTGCTTCTGCTGGGTCACCCTCGTGGAAGACAGCTTTTCCTTATGGTGGTGGGACTCCAGGTAATGATGTGGAAATGAAACAGTGCCTGACTCTCGGAAACAAGGGGGTCTGCTGCTTAAATAGCTTGAGCTTTGGTCCTTTTTCTACTGCTGCTGCTTTGGCTCACGTTCTTGCTTTCTCCAGCCTGGACTATGGCAAGTGAGGTCCCGATTTCTCTGACGAGGGTCCTTGCTTTCTTCCGTCCTAGTCTGCCCTGATGGTGTGTGCCCCTTGCTGCCAGCAGGCGCTTTCTAAAGCGTAAGCCTGAATGTGGCTGTTTCCTGTTTTGAAGAACTCTCCTTGGCCCCCAAGAAGTGCCAGGCTCTTGTTGGTCTGGATGATACCTGTTTAGCTTCACCCATTTTGGTTCCTCTCGTGATACCCTGGGTGTTGGATTTACCGGTTCTTTCCTCCTTTGTTCCTTTACTTGTGCTGTCCTTTGGACCTCTCTAGCCCACTCTGTGCTTCACGACGTGGTGGTAGAAATGAGATCAGTGTTGTTGCCTCTCCTTCGCGCCTGAGTATGTTATCTTTTCCTTGTCATTCAGACTCCCAGTCTCTTGCTGTTCCAAAATTTATGCCTCCTTTTGGGATATCTAACCTTTATTGTTTTCTGGTCTGCTACTTAAAACCTCAGTGATTTTTATAATTTGCTTGGATACTATTTCCTTCTTTCTTTCTGGATACTATTTCTAAATCTCACTGTAACTTTGAATGTCTTAATCATGTAGTAAAAAACACAAGTATGATTTATACCAAGTGAGAGTTTGTTCTTTTGTTCTCTGTTGAGATAAATTTTTAGCCAGGCGTGGTGGTACACGCCTATAATCCCAGCACTCGGGAGGCTGAGGCAGGAGGATCGCTGTGAGTTCGAGACCAGTCTGGGCTACATAGTGAGTTCCAGGTCAGTCTCAACTACATAGTGAGACCCTGTCTCAACCCCCACCCCAAAATAGATAAACTTTTTTATTTTAGAGTGTTCCTAAGAGTAAGGAATGGAGCCTTCAAACAGGTGGTTTTATAGTTGAGAGAAAAAATGGAAAAAAGGGAGAATGGGCAGAAAGAAAGAGATGGTTAAAAATACTTAAAAGGCAAATATATACAGTTGATAACTTTTTCCTACAGTAACCCTTTTTTTTTTTTTTGCACTTGCATTGGCCAACTCTTCATTGCTGAGCCCAAATGCCCAACACACATAGTTTAAAGGAGGGAGGGCTCATTTGAGTTATGGTTTCAGAGGTTTCAGGCCATAGCCAGGTGGCTCCAAAGCAGAGACATCTGATGGAGAGGTGTGGAGGAGCAAATCCGCTTACTTCATGGTGTCCAGGAAACAGAACAAGCAGAGTTCCGGGAACGAGGGCACCAAGGACCAGAAAAAAATCCCAACGTTGTACCCCTGCGATCTATACGGTCATTAATGTGCTTTACTAATCTCTCCAGTCCATCAAATTGGCAATCAAGATTAGCTGTCACAGCACCTCTGTCTGAGAATAGGGGTACAGATAAAATATCTCCTTCTGCATTTCTGCGGAGTCCTGATTATCGTGGGGTTATTCTTGGTTGTCTGTGTGAAGCCTTTAATTAGAGGAAATAGTAATGTGCTTCTGAAGCAGAAAAGTCATAGGAATAAAAAAAATACTTCAAATAATTCTCAGTTTCTATTTAGCAAGATCTGATATGGAACAGGAATAATTAGAGTGATAAAGCCTAACTGGCACTAGTGAATTTGACTAAAAGCCAAGAGCAATAGAGTCAGGACACTTATGTTCTTGTTTAAATTACTCAAGTGCTTAATTGTATAATTTCAGTTTCAATTACCAAATACCCTTACTTTAAAAATTAGTCCTTTGAGTATTAGCTGCATGATGTTGTTATTAAAGTTGAAAATCTGCTATTATGGTTTAGAGGATTATTGCAAAGTTGTTGGCATATGTCTTGTTTAATAAATAAGTTTAATTGTGCATGTAATCTGGTAATTTAATAATGATGAATTATATTTTTACAGAAATATTGAATGACTTTTTTTCTTAGGCTAAAACAAAATTGCTTTTTAGGGATTTATTTTCCAGAGAAAACACTTTATTATAAAAAAAAAATCTAAGATACCTCTTGTATAATACAAGCTCCTAAAAATAGCGAGATTTAGATGGAAATTTTACATTAAATACCCCTCACCATAAAAGAGGTTGAGAGCAGGGAAATGATCGTCAATTAACAAGGACTCAATGTTTATACCTTTCATGCTTTCTCAGTTTATATTTCCCCTAGAATACTGAGAAAACGACTAAGTAGCCCATACAGGAGATTAGCGTATTTTTACTCTGGGAGGTACTTTCTCATTTGATTATGAACTCAACAGCTGCTATTAATGTTAATGAGCTTCAGTACTTGAGAAAGTCCCTTGAGCTCATCCTGAATTACCTTGGGCAAAGCCTCCTGATTGGCACGATATTGTTCATGCTTCGCCCTAGTTGCCTCTGTTGAATTCCAGGGTGGTGGTGGGAGGGGAGGGTACGTGCCAATTGTTTGAGGCTTATGCTTCTGAAGCAGACATTTTGGAATTTAAATTTCCAGTATATTTTCAGTTCT
Organism: Fukomys damarensis; assembly: GCF_012274545.1. NCBI lineage: Eukaryota > Metazoa > Chordata > Mammalia > Rodentia > Bathyergidae > Fukomys > Fukomys damarensis. The sequence continues at coordinate 33,981,757 of NW_022900944.1, forward strand.
AAATGCCTCCCAGTTGATGCTTAGATGAAATCATTGCACAGAGAGGGGTTGCTTTACTCGCCTTTCCCTTCCAGCGTGGGATGAGGAAACTGAGGGCCGTGGTTGGATTGACTTGCTTGAGATTGCATGATGAAAGATGAAGGGCCCAAATCCAAGTTCCTGCTCCCCCTCTCTCCTTTTTGGATGGACAGTAGTGTGAACTCAGGGAAAGGCTCATGTTTGTAAGCCACACAGCACAGCATTCTTTCTCATCTTTGTGGACAGGTGAGTTTTGGAACTCAGAATTTCTGGAATGTTAGAAAGGTTCCGTCTCAGCTCTGTTACAATGACAAGGAATACAAGAGGGCCTAGAGAACATCAGCAGGCAGGAGCTGTCATTCCAACCTTGAGGCTAAAAATAGATGGAAAAGTGGTCATCAATGTAGAAGAACTGAGAATCTGGAATCTGGTCAAGTATTAGAGGAAAAGGTCAGGCGTTGGAGGTGGCCAGGACTTCCGAATGTGAGGTTGCAGCTGGGGGAAGAGGCTTGGTTGAAAGTCCGTAAAGGAACAGTTAGACGCTCCTTCTCCAAGTATCCCCCAGGTGATTCCCCCTTCTCCACTCTCTCTAAAGAGAAGCAGTTTCTCTAGAGACAGTGAAGCAGAGAAACTTGGGGCTTTAGGATTCCAGGCAGAGCTGAGGCTGGGTGATAGCGCCAAAATGAAAAGGGAGATTAAGGTCAATTCTAAATGCTGAAAGGGTGAAAGGGTAAAACGTCCACCTGGGCTCTTCCCCTGCAGCTCCTTTTAGAAGGCCCTGGAAAATGATCTCTCCCTCCCTCTTTCTCTAGAGACAGTGAAGCAGAGAAACTTGGGGCTTTAGGATTCCAGGCAGAGCTGAGGCTGGGTGATAGCGCCAAAATGAAAAGGGAGATTAAGGTCAATTCTAAATGCTGAAAGGGTGAAAGGGTAAAACGTCCACCTGGGCTCTTCCCCTGCAGCTCCTTTTAGAAGGCCCTGGAAAATGATCTCTCCCTCCCTCTCCTCTCCATGCTCCTGCCTTGAAAAGTTTTCCTTGTCCCTAGTGGAGATTGGAGGATTCTTCCCTGGAAAAATGGCTTCAAAGAAAAGCGTTATGAATAAAGATATTTCAGACTCTCTCAAGAAAACAGGCCGGGTTCTGCCTTCCCCACACGCAGACCCACCAATTGTCCTTTTAGTGCCTCACTCTTAAGTGTGAAAGACGGCGGACTGTTGTCAGATACTTGAAAAATGACTGCAAAACAATTACTGTAGAAAGGGCTCAGTGGAAGCAGAGGTGTTGGGAGAATAAGAGCGAAAGCAAAACAAAGTCAGTTAATCAAATAAAACCAGTTATTATTATTAATATGGTCAGAGAGAGAAGAGAGTACATATTTGATTCCATTAAAAATAAAACATAGAAGGCTGGGCGTGGTGGCACATGCCTGTAATCCCAGCACTTGGGAGGCTGAGGCAGGAGGATCGCTGTGAGTTCGAGACCAGCCTGGGCTACATAGTTAGTTCCAGAGCAGTCTGAACTGCATAGTGTGACCCTGTCTCAAAAAACCAAACCAAACCAAACCAAACCAAACAACCCCCCCCCCAAACAAAACAAAAACAAAACATAGAGGGTCAGGGATTTAGCTCAGGGGTTCTGACGCCTGCCTGGTAAGCCCGAGGTCCTGAGTTCAATCTCTGGTACAAAAACAAAACAAAACATAGAGAAGAAGAAAGAAGTCTTGGAAATTAAACATAAGATCAAAGAAAAAAATTTAGTAGAAGAGATGGAAGATAAATTTGAGGAAATAGTCTGGAAAACAGAACACAAAGAAGGCCACGTGTGGTGATGAACGCCTGTAATCCCAGCACTTGGGGGGCTGAGACAGGAGGATTGCTATGAGTTTGAGGCAACCTGGGCTACAGTCAGTTGGAACCAGCCCGAACTACATAAAAACACAACACAACACAACAAAAAGAATATAAAGAAAATGAAAGAAAAAAGTAAAATAATTTGAAGATCTATCCAGGAGTTTCAACATCCCACTCACAGGAATCTTAGAGTGAACAGAGAAAAAAAAAAAAAAAAAAAAAAGGAAGAAAGTTAAACAAAATTGACTCAAGAAATTCCAAAATTGAAGGATGCAAGACTCCAGACTGAAAGGGCTAATGTTGGTGCCTAGCACAATGTATTTGTTAGAGTTTTCCAGAGAGATAGGAAGTGCACTAGCAGGAAGTACACACACACACACACACACACACACACACACACAGTTATTATAAGGAATTGGCTCATGTGATTATGGAGGTCAAAAAGCACCATGACCTGCAAGGTGAGACCTGGGAGACCTGGGGTATCCAATGGTTCCAGTCTGAGCCTGAAGACTTAAGAACCAGGTGGGCTGATAATGTGATTTGAGTCTAAGGGCATGAGAATCTGAAGCTCCAATGTGAAGGCAGACAGGTAGAAGGGATCCTTTCTTACTCTGGAGAATTTCAGCCCTTTTGGTCTATGCAGATCTTCAACTGATTAGACAAGACCCACCCACTGTAGGGAGAATAATATGCTGACTCATAGGCAGCTAATCTTATTGTTAATCTCATTAAAATGCAGCCTCACAGAAACGCCCAGAGTAATGTCTAACCAAATATCTGGATGCCCCGTGTCCTGGTCAGGTTGACAACCATATGTGACAAAAAAGGAAAAAAAATCCATACTAAGTTTATGTCATAATAAAATTTCAAAATAAAAGAATGGAAGGATTCTTCAAATAAACCAACAGAAAGTCAACAAGTAGAGACTCAAATGACTTTAGCCTTTTCAACAGCAGCCTTGGAAGCTAGAAGACAGTGGGATAACACTTTCAAAAGACTTAGAGAAAACTATTTCTAAAGCAGAATTCTGTATTCAGTTAGCAGTCAGCTATCAGCTTAGTTTTGAATTTTTAAATTCAAAACTTTCATGCCCAGAATTTGGTCCTAAGTTAAAACTAAAATATTTTATTGGTGAAAATTTTTACAACATGGATAAATAGGCGGCAAGGGTAGGGTGCTACCTATAAAAACAGCACAAAAAGCAAAGCATGAATCAAGATTCAAAGAAACATCCAGCAGTGGTCTATAGTCTTGCAGCTGGAGCTGAAAAATAATCACTTTGGGTTACTTACAAACCAACAAATCCTAGAGCATTTAAAGGTATGAATTGTTGGCCTTTGTCAGTTTAGTATAGCTTACAAAGTAGGGCCGGGATGAACTCTGAGCCAAGAATTTGTTTTTTTTACAAACTTGTGAAAAGAAAACAGCACATGGGGGAAAAATACTAGAGAAGCTGTGCTCGTCATATCCTGATGTTGAGAGCCCTGTAGGGGTTATAAATGCCGTGTTTCCCCCAGGAAATTCAGCATTGTTGATCTAGTCAATGTGAGATGGGATTCTGAAATGTTTATAGAGTAATACAAGTTAGGAATTGACTTTTTTCTGGAAGCAATTAAAGCTAAAAATGTAAGTAGCACAGATTCATCAAAAACCATAAACATGCCCATGTCTGTAACCCTAGCACTCTGGGAGGCTGAAGCAGGAGGACTGAAAGCTTGAGCCCCACCTGGGCAATGTAGGAAGACCCTGTTCTAAGGCAAAATATTTTTAAAAAAAGGGCTGGAGATGTAGCTTAGTGTGAAGGTCCTGGGTTCAGATCCCAGGACTATAAAACAAAAACAAAAACGAAAAAAAAGAACCACAGATGTAGTCATCATTACTTGTGAGGTAGCATTGGAGTGGAATAGTTTTCAGTTTGGCACATTTGTATCTTGGAGAAAACTGGCTCCAAATTGACAACGACTGTAGAGAATCCAAATGTACCATGAGGAAAATAAAAGACATTGCTTATTAGCTGGCTAACGTGAAATAAATCTAGAGTTTCAGTGATTTGGTTAATTTTGTTGGGAGGATAGCATACAACACAAGATTCAGGATGACAAATCACTGGAAAATGAGGTTGTGAAGGATGCAAGAAGTCATGTATGCCATAACGAGAAAACACAGCTGAATAGGAAGAAAAAGGATGATTCACGGGCAAACATTGCTCATGTTATGGTCCCAAACACCCCTTTACAGTCCACAGTGATACCCGGCATTAATTGGTTCTGGGAGGTGCAGTGAGGACGAATAAAGTTAATTTACAAAAACGATGAAGCCAGGCGTGGTGGTGCACGCCTGTAATCCCAGCACTCGGGAGGCTGAGGCAGGAGGATCGCTGTGAGTTTGAGACCAGCCTGGGCTACATAGTGAGTTCCAGGTCAGTCTCAACTACACAGTGAGACCCTGTCTCAAAAAACAAAAAAACAAACAAAAATTTTTCAGTGTGCATAAAGGGAAGTGACGAACCAACAGATTAATTTTTGGCTAGAAAAGGTAGGAACCAACCATCAACAAGGACAAGCTGTAGCTTGCATATCGATCACCAATCCACACCGGGACAACATTTTTGCATCAAAATGCATCAAGCGCCAAATTCAGTGAGTTTCAGAGCGCCAAATTCAGTGAGTTTCAGAGCAGTTGAGAACTGTACCAAGGCCTGACTGTCATGGTCTACACCTTATGTCTACACGTCGCCGGCAGGGCCACTGAACGATGGCAGAAATGTATGTGAATTCGGTAAGGAATGGGTATCGCATTTTAGTAAATGATTGTATGTATGCTTATATTCTAGGCTAAAACGAAAAGTTGAAGATGTGAATTTATTTAAAAATCGTTTTCCTTCATTTAATTATAAAAAACCTTGGAAGAGGGCCAGGGTTTTAGCTCAGGGGTTGTGGCACCTGCCTCGCAAGCGCAAGGACCCGAGAATTCGATCCCCAGTACCAAAAAAAAAAAAAAAAAGGGG
>NW_022900944.1:33987781-34017610 GCF_012274545.1 Fukomys damarensis
AAAAAAAAAAAAAAAAAGTGAGGTTATAAGAATCTGAATCTATACGCAAAGCGTTTAAGTGCTTCTGAGTTAATGATGCCCATCACTTGTTGGCTGTTACAGACTTGAGGAGGAAATCTCTTGTGGATTGGGTGAGCTTAAAAAGCAACAGACAAACACACACAAAGAAACCAGAGCAAACAGAAAGATGTAAACGATCTGGTTCTGTTCCTTTCTTTTCGCAATGAGCAGGACCTAATATGCCTTACGTTACAAGCTACAGAGCTTCAATTAAGCAATTGAATCACTCTGTTCTGGTCATTATGCAGAACGTTTTCCTCTTGCTCCTAGAAGTCGCTGATATTCCATTAGGAGAACTAAATAAAGTCGGTGACTTAGGAGGATCGTGAGGGAACCTGACACGAAAACAACAGACAGCGGAGGTCAGTGTGCATAAAGGGAAGTGACGACAGTCCTTGTCGGCGCGTTTTCAAAAGGCCCATTTTGGGAAGATGGGTAAGATGCTCGTGTCCTTTCCAATGTGTTTTTATCGTGCGTAATGTATCTTAGTAGGCACGTTTGTCGGTCGGGGTAGAGAGATTTCTTGTGCAAAAGATCTGAATCGTAAGATGGAATACCTAGTTAAGTCTTTTTCTGGTTGGCTATAACGCAGTTTTGAAATACAACAGCGCTAACACTATACGCCATTAGCTAAGACTCAGCCGCCCTCGCTTTGGGTCAGAATAGCAAGCAGTTTTAACATCCCCAGTCACGCAGATATGACCCGAGCACAGTCGACCATAGGGCTGCATCGTTTTGAGTGTAAAGGAGTAAGAAGAGAAAAGACATCAAGCCAAGATCAGTCACCGTTTTCCTACCTCTTTGTGCATCCTTTAGCACCAAAATTCCGTGGTAATATTCTGTCCCTTTTCTAGTTCCCCTTAGTTTTCAAGATCATCGCTTTCACCCTATTCAGCCCCAGCTCAGCGCGATACCCTGGGCTCCTTCGTTCTGAAGAGCGCCTCTGTTGCAGTCAAGAAGGCTCCCCAAAGGCTCCTGTGTTCAGAGGCAGAGCTTCTGGAAGGTGATTAGATCATGGGGTACCAACCTCCTTGTGGATCAACCCACCGATGAGCGCATAGCTGACTGTGCTAGGAGGAGGCGGGCCCAGTGGGAGGAGCTAGGTCCCGGGGGGCGTGGCTTCGAAGGGTAATCCTTCCCCGGCCGTTCTCTCTCTCCTCTCCGGCTCACTTGCTACTTTCTCTGTTTCTGGCCACCACGGGTGGAGAGCTCTCCCCTGCCACTCTCTTTCGCTGTGATATTCGTTCCTTGGAGCCAGCCGGCTGTGGACTGACCATCTCTGACACGGTGCTCCAAAACAGACCTTTTCTCCTTGAAGTTATCTAGAATGCACACTCCAGTATACTGAGCAGTGGTGGGCGCTTGGTAAGAGCTGAATAAACACTTTGGGTCTCACTGTCTTTCCTTCCCATTTCACCCTTGATTTCCTTCCCAGCAGTCTTCCTTTTCCACGTCCACGCTAGCATCTCCAGTTTCCCCCAGTCTATTTGGGTGAATTCTGCGATCACCCATCTCAGGGCTGCCCTCCCTAGTACCTCTGGTCTATGACTGGTGCATTTCCATCTGTAGTTACTTTCATTCTCTTGCCTCTAGTTCGGCGTCCCACCCCACTCCGGAGGCAGGCGCTTGTGGAATCCCACAGCATGGAGCCAGCAGTAGTATATACCAAACCCTAGCCCGTTAGATCATGATCTGGGAGAAGAAAATTCAAGGCTGAACGGAAGGTTGGAGCAAAAGGCTCTGTGGCAGGCATAAAAATGTGAGGGAAAAGTACACTTCTACCTTGTTTAAGAAATTATTATTTGCCATATTTTTTCATTTCTAATGTGTGCATGAAGATACAGTGCAGGTATATCTCACTTACATAGCACCTAGTTAGATTCTGGACCTGACTGGACAGTTTGTCCTCTAAAACAGACATTGAACTTATTGATGGGACTATCATAGGTGCAATAGTCTTATGCCTGTCATCTTAGATATTTTTCAACTTATTTCCTTTTATTCTTTGTTTATTTTATCTTTCTAATAACGTTTTTCTAACTTTCCTTCCTTTTCTCCTTATTTTCCAAAATGTCTTGGAAATTAGCTGTAACTTCTTTACGAGGGTTTTAATAACTACAAATTCGCATTTTTCTTCAATGCCTAAAATTAATCACGGCGTGTTCTTTGTGTAGAAAACGAGAATCTTGGCATTTTTCTCCTTCACTTCCTCGTATCCCACCACTTTCTACGTTGCGATTACCTGGGATTTTAGTTCTAAATTGTTACATGTTTAAACATCAATACTTATCTGAACTGAGCTATCCGTTTTACCAGTTTCTCGGCTCAGCTCTTCCTTGTCTGCCCTCCCTTCCGCTCAGTCCCGGGGGCTCTTCTCACCCTTGCTCTAGCGGAATCCCCTTAGGAGCCTGTGAATTGTATGCGGGCTGCTCTTCAGCGATGGGTGGGTGAAGAGTCCCATCCGCAGCTCAGAGAATCAGTCTGTCCCGGAAACTTTGTGAGTGCGGGCTGAGTGCCCTTAAACCCGACTCCTCCCTTTCCCTGCAGCGCTATACTCTAATCAGCCTCCCTGTGCTTCTAGGCGACCCTTGGGTGTTACCAGAACCATGTGATCGTCACTCCCGAGTGGGCATCAGAACTGGCCGGAGCCAAAATGGAACTCAGGGCTCGGACTTCTCCTTTTCCTCCGTCTGCCCGGCCTTCAGCTGCTGAAATGTACCTCCCAGACCCGTACATGTGTAATGAGCGTTCTGTGCACAGTGGAGGAGGTAGAGGGGAGGAGCACCGCTGGGGGTGCAGGTGTGTGCAGGGCATTAACTTGCCAGGTGGGAGAACAAGGTCGTGGGGGTGGGGAGAATCTTCAGGTGTGTTTGCTTAGTCACAATGTGTATGTCAGATGCAAGGCAAGATCATTCCGTAAAGAACATTATCCACTGATTTGTCCTGTCATTTTGTCGTTCGGAGGGAAAAACATCTTACCCCATATGCAGAATATTTTACAGAGTCCTAGATGTGTTCGTCAGTTGACCGTTGGCCTCTGTATTACCCTGACTAAATATCATTCCGCTACTTCAGCACGCAGGATACCACACTGAACGCTTTTCGTCTTTTGTTTTCCAAAATAGGTACTTGGCCCCCACCCCACCCACCTTGGTTGTTATCTGGCAGGCAGCTTATTCTTAACTTGTATATTTAAAAAATCTCTTTAGTTCTGTTCTTATTTCAACTTTCCCTACACCTTTGGCTTGTTGCTTTGTTTCACAAGGTTTGAGAGATCCTTGAATAATCATGTCTTGGGGCTGTTGGGGCTGCTGTAACAAAATACCACCCACGGGGGAGTTATACACCTCAGAAACCTCTCACACTTTGGGAGCCCTGGAAATCCGTGACCAAGTCACCAGTCGAGGGCCAGCTGTTTGGGTCAAAGATGGCATCTTCTAGCTGTGTCCTCACATGGCAGAAAGGAGGCAGCACTCTGGGCCTCTTTTATAAGGGCACAAATCCCATTCACAAGAGTCCATCTTCAAGATCCAATCATCTGCCAAAGGCCCTGCTTCCCAACACCGTCACCCCAGGGATGAAGTTTCAACATAGACATTTTGAGGGGACCCTAACTTTCAGGCCACAGCAACCCCTTTTTGTTTCCCTTTCTCATAAGATGGAGACTCATGGCAGGGACCAACAGCAATGTTGCCACGGGGAAGGTGAGTTAGAATGTTCACTCGGGACCCTGCACCTCACAGGGTGTCCTGCGGTCACCTCGGTGTGGTGGGGACACTGATGAAGTGGGTTCAGCCAGCACTCAATTCTTCCTGCCTACATTTTCCCCCGACTTTTCCTCCCCCACCCGCCTTTCCTCTGGTCTTAGTCCAGCTTGTGCTGTTCTGATGGAGAACCCAGGAGAGGGGACGTTATAAAGAGCAAAACTTTACCTCTCATAGTTCTGGAGGCTGGGAAGTCCGAGAGCAAGGTGATGGCGGCACCTGGTGAGGGCCCCTCTGGTTCCAAAATGACACTTGGAATGCTGCATCCTCTGCAGGGAGGAGGGACACAGTATCCTCACAAGGCAGAAGACGGAAGGGCCGAAGGGACAAATCCACTCCCTAATCCATTCCTCTAATGCCATTTATGACGGTGGATCCCTCAGGGCCTATCAGCTCTTCAGGCTCCACCCGCTACGGCTCTCCTATTGGCCGCACCCCTCCCCGCTCCCCTGGTCCTCTAGGAACCCAGGAGAGGACGCAGACAGTCAGGCCTCCGAAGTAACACGGAGAAATCCTGAGTTTTCCTCACTAGTGATTACCAGGATTCACTTTCATTCCCAGCAAGGGATAGGGAAAAGGAAAGCCAGGTCTGCTGCTTGGAAGGCAGCCATATAAGAGAGGGAGAGGGAGGATGGTGAGAGGGATGCTGTTCCATAGTTACAGGTTCAGGTCTGCAGTGAATAGGCTTCTAGTTGACTGCATTCTCGTCTTTCTGTCTGGTATACTCAGTCTCTGAACTATGTAAAAGATTGAAGCACTTTAAATCGACACTCACATGAGATTTCACTCGGAGTAGGCCTTTATGAATATTCATGTTGGAGTATTTAGCCTCAGGGTATGAAATATTAATCTCTTACCTGAGTTTTACATCTAATTCTTCTTCAATGACACAGAAAAATTAAATGTTACCTGCCACCAGGGGCATCATTAGGATGGGCTTTTTAGATTAAAACTCTGAAAGAAGAACTCATAATCTCTCATATTTTTTTGCTGTCTCCCATCATGCCACAGGCAAAATTGACAAAGCTATGACCACTGTTTTTGTTCAAGAGTGACCTCCTGTCTATGCATATTTGAGAAGCAAGTAATATTAAAGGTCAGTCTCTATTGGAGTATGAGAAGTCCAAGGTATTTGTGTTAGGATTTGTTAAGAAGAGCATCTGTCAGCTGGGTGTGTTGGCACACTCCTGTAATCCCAGCAGTTGGGAGGCTGAGGCAGGAGGATTGCTGTGGGTTCGAGACCAGCCTGGGCTACATAGTGAGTTCCAGGTCAGTCTCAACTACTTAGTGAGACCCTGTCTCAAAAAACAAAAACAAACACAAAACAAAACAAAACAAAACAAAAAAGCAAAACAACAATGACAAAAATAAGCAGAGTCAGTTCTGTTGTTTTGTAGCCTGCTGTATTTCAATCTTTGGAAAGTTCTTGAAATCATTTAAAATATTTGTATAATCTATTACATGTCTGTATTATAATTCATTTAAGGAATTAGATATTTTTGCCACATTGGAAGCTGCATTTTATGTTTCATTTAAAAATTTGTCTTTTGATACAGGGGGTCAAGCCCAGGACCTCACACATGCTAGGCAATAGCTCTAACACCGAGCTACATCCCAGCCCTACAACTTAATTTTATAAATGGCATTTCAACTAAGTTTTTGCATATGTCTATTAATTCTTCTTAGAATGAATTTGTAGAAATGGAATTGCTTAATCAGAATCTGTACGTACATTAGATACCTATTGTCAGTAGCCTTCCAGATATATGTTCCATACTCTGGCAAAAGCCAGTTATTGTTATCAAAATATATATTTGCAAGATTTTAAAGCAAAGCCACTAACTCATTGCTGTTTGAAATTTTAACTGATTTCAAATTCCAACTCACTCTCAAATGAAATGTATTTTTTTCTTAAAGGTAATTATTTCTTGATGAAGAATAAAAGAGCTAGAGAAAACCTTCCTCTTTTCTACTAGAAGGAGATAGAATCTCTTCAAAGGAAATGATTATTTCATATCAAGGATTAGTAATAATTCCCTGGTTGTAGAAATCACCGCATTGATGGGGCGTCCTGCTCTTGAGAGACAGATCTTTCTCCACATCTTTTTATTGTAATTAAATTCATTGTGATGGAATTTTACCTGTACATAATTCAGCACATTTACATTTAAAAAATTAATTTTGGGTTTGTAGAGCGATCCTATCCCATGAGTCTAATGACTGTGATAGTACGATTCGGGGTTATAATTAAGAATTGAATGGGTAGCCTTGGGCATATGCTAACCAAGAATAAGTAGATTTACTTTCATCATTTGGGTTTAATCCTGGAAGGAGAGAAGACTGTTAGGTAGCATGAAAGGATAGCATTCCATCCTATAAACAGTATTTATATTCTTCTAGAGGAACTGCTATTACCATGAATGAAAATGTTACTGTGGGCTGCAGTAGTCACCAATAAAAGTCCACCAAAGTGAACATGAACTGACCTCCCTGGCTCAATTTTGAACTCGGCTAAAAGGTTATCTCCATTTATTTTGGCAGCTTAAGTTGGAAAATCAGCCTGGGTATTGGGAATTCCAATGAAAAACTGTAGCCTGGAGGCATCTTGCTTATGTCTACTTATTTCAATGCTCCTGAAAATCTGCCTGTCTTCAGTTACAGTTACGACTGAGACTATGAGAGGTATTTGGCAAAGAGTGATGCTCTATTACTGTTTGTTTATGCCGTTAGTTTTCAATACGATGCTGATAGACATTACGTAAGATGGTTTCTGTTACCCCTACTCACCTATTGCAGTGACCTCCCACCCCGAGGACATTATTGTCAGATTAAATGTTCTAAAGAACCCTGAATTCACTAACTGTATATTGGTCACATCTCATCATAGCCGAACCCCAATAGCCGTCTCATGGAGATGCCCTGGCCTGCAGAACTACACAGTGATCGTGTATCTGCCACTCTGAGCCCACAGCTCTACACGGCTGTTGCCTACTTTTCCAGTTTTATCTTTCATAATTCGCCTACAGTGTTTTGTACCTTGAATAAAACTCTTGATTTCCCGCTCTTTTGTCTTTATTTTTATTTTTTTGTAAAGAAAAGCTGCTCTCTCAACGTTTCCTTCATGTGCATTTCCTTCATCTGGACAGGTTTTAGAGACACCTATGCATGATGCTCTCTGACTTTCCAACCAGAACACATACTCCTGTCTCTCATTTCCGGTTTAGATGACTTCTTTCCTCTGATTTTCTTTGTACTTACTCATACCGTCTTTGAGACATCCTTGATTCTGCCTTACAATAGATCATATACTTGACTTATTCTTTTTAGAGATTAAAAATTGGAATCAGAGCCGTTTTATTTTAATAATTTAATTCACTGAACTTGCTAGAATAGTGCCAGGCATGCATTCAGCCAACACATGCTCAGATGAAGATGTATTGATAAATTACTGGTATATAACTAATGTGATTTTGGGTGTTTAAGTAACAAATGCTTTTTTTTTTTTGGTACTGGATATTGAACTTGGGCCCTTGCGCTTGTGAGGCAGGTGGTGGAACCACAGAGCTAAATCCCTGGCCCACAAATGCTAAATTTTGAGTTCAGACATTGTTTAGTCTTTTAAAATGGCGATTTGAAAAACTTTTTGTGAAACTGTGATCTGAATTCAAGTTTATTAAAAAAAAGCTTTTTGGGGGGAAATTATCACTCTTTGCAGCAGCATGTAGGTCTGAGCTGGGACACAGCAAAGAACAGCGCAGGTGAATTTTTTATTCAGTTCAGTTTTTGTTTCTGTTGTCGTCAGGTCCCACCATCCCCACAGGACTTAAACCTCAGACAGTTTTTGCTCTTTTTTTAATGGTTAACTTGTCATCATACTCAATCTTTTTAGAAGCAGCTTCATTTCTGCCCCTCCCTTTAATATCACCTCGATGGCCTCCCTTCACACTCATTTTCATTTTCAGGGTCCTGGAAGCCCTCTCTGCGGCTTCATTCACAGGAATATTCTCAGAAACCCCCTACTCCGACGTCATTTGTGGCCTCCTCCTTGGGATGAAATCCAAATCCACCTTTGTGTCCAGTGCTCTTGCTAATCTGCTTCTTTCTATCTGAGGTTCCTGGCAACCTCTCTTGCCTTTTTCAGCAACACGTATGTTTTACTCAGCGTAGAGATGTCTTAGGAGTCCTTCAAATCCAACGTGGTTGTCTTTGTAAGCCATCCCCGGTTGAGCTACCCAGAGCAGACTTTTCCCTTCTACATTCAAATTCACTCTCTTTTACCTTCTCCTACTTCCTCGCCAGAAAATCTCTGATGATCAGGCCTTTCTTTCCGGCCCACTAATTAGTGGGTCTGCTTTGCCCTTTTGGGCCTTGCAGGCCGGGTATTACATACAACTGGCCTCCCCAGTGGACCGGGCCCTTGCACATGGCTGGTGCTTGGATAAATATCTGGCGATGTGAGACTAGAATCTGATTTGTGTTCCTTTTGTGTTGCTCTGACACTTAGCTCTGTACTTGGGATAGTCAGAGAACATCTGAGTGTGTGTAACTTTGGAAAACAAGTTCTACAAGGTATGGCTGAAAAATATGGTGTATGTTGAAATTAAAAATTATTACAGTGAAAGATGACATTGTTATTGATTCCCCTTTACATACTCCCTTTGCTTCCAACCCACTTATTCTGTCGTCACTCTTGCTCCTTTCTGAAGCAGCCTGGTAGGCTTTTTTCACGTCTTTGGTCGCGCTGCCTTCATGCTCTGAATCAATTCAAAACTCCTGGAAGCCTTTCACGGTCATTTTGACTTTGGGGAAGAGGCAAAAGTCACACGGTGCCGGATCTGGTGACTCAAGTGGACGAGGACCCACTGTCACGTTTTTACAGCCCTGTCTTCCTGTGGGATGGTGGTCACCATAGTTTGGATCTCATCATAGTTTTGATCGTACCTCATGAAGACAGGAAAGACAGATGTGTGTTCAAACCAAGGGGGAGGATTTTGAAGGGGAATTAACGGCAAGGTGTCTTTTATTGAAATATTTTTTTGAAAATGTAAATATCTCAGTTTTTAAGGTTAATATTTGCCTTATATCTGTAATAGCTCATGCTGCTTTTCAGAAGTTTAAAGACATTTCCATGATAACTGAGTATATGACAATGGGTTTTTTTCCTCTTTCCCTCAACTCAAAAAGCCCTTAGAAACCGTTAGATTCTCCTGTAGCACCTTTCATACCATTTTAGAACAAGCAATAAATAACAAAGAATTGTAGCATCTTCTTGTGGAAGGCCAGGGCCGATTTGTAGCAGAACCACGACACATACTTGCCCTTGACAGGAGCAGGGCATTGTACCTACTGCTCAGGATTTCCAGCTCTTGCCTCTTTGTGTTACTTTAAACCAGTTTCTTCAAACTTTCTTTAAAAAAATAAAGACCAAGCGCCCAAAGCAACTTGGGAACCCTCTGCCATTGTAGGGGTTGCCGATGGGATCTGTGTGTCTTCTCCTGACCTGGCCCTGCCCAGGTGACCGTGGGCAGTGACAGCCCCTTGGCGAGAGATACTGACCGTTCTCCGGGTGGAAAAGGGGAATCGGAACCAGAACCTTCTGAAGGCCACTTTGGAAACTCTGCTCTTTGTCTTAATCTCCTTTCCTTGTTATTTAAAATATATTTGTCTCAATATAGTTAAAATCTCATCACTGCAATTTTCCTCTTGCCTCATATTAAATGGTTTCTTGCGCCTGATTTGCCTCTACTGTTACTCAGATTCTGCATTTTATTTTGTTAACAACATTTAACAGCTAGTAAAGCTCTGCGAACATCAGAGGACACAACAAGGAGACATACGTCATGGAAAAGTCCATCTGTGAGTCTTAAAAAGTCACCATCCTAGTTACACGGAGAGAGAACTCTGTATTTTCTCCACAAGAGGGCAGGAAAGTCTGGGCTGTAAATACGATTTTTCAAAAGGTCTTGGGAAAAGTGCTTTACTTTTCATACGTACCTTACAAAACTGTATTAAAAATGTTTCCCCTCGACAGAAGTTCCAGGAGGAGACGATTTTTAAAGCACCTCTGGTTGTCCGGGCAGTTGGTCTTCAGTGCTGTTGGGGATAGCACGCTGCTGTCACTAGTGGCCCAGGCAGCCCGTCCTCAGTGACCCATGGTTTTAGCCCCTTCGCAAAGAGGGAGACAGGAAAAGAAAGACCAGACTAGATGTTTCTGGCAATGAGGAAACAATGCCTGTGTCAAAAGAAAAGAAAAATCACGTGCCAGACTCGAGACTGCTTCTGAGCACACTTACTCGTTGATACATCCTCCTGCTTATATTAATTTTTATTCCTCACTGCTTCCCACTGGCTCCCACCCGCACACTTCTTCCGCCCTTTTTTGTTCTACGAGATTTAAATTATAGGCCATGCTACAAAACCCATCTAAATCTGTGATATCAAAAATGAAATGCTTCTCTCTTCTGGAGATCACAACAGGGTTGGCTTAACACATTAGGTCTCACTGTGCTGGGGTAACGACGGGCTTTGCAAGCGAAGGAGGAGACGTTTGACAAATTCAGTTTATTTTCACAAAGATATAGTTGGTGAAATATTTGTAGGATTCTGATTTGGAGGGTGAACGCTCCTTGAATATCCAGTGTGAACTGAACCTTTCTTTTTCTTTTTCTTTTTTTTTAAAAAAAGAGCTAATAGGTTATGTGAATGATAAATCGTGTAAAACAATAAAGCATTAAAGGCCCAATTTTTGTTTAAGGCCGATTGCGATTCCCCCCCTGGAGTGCATGAAATTAAAATGTGCGCACAGAACCAAGTGATTGCTTCAGGATGCGTTTTTAGTGCTGGTTGTCTCTGTGAGGTGGTTAGCGCTGCTAACAGGAAGCGAGGTGGAACAATTCAGGTGGCGAAAGATTGATTCACAGAGGATGTTTATACAGAAGAATTATTGGCAGTTCCGGCCGTCATCAGTTGGGGTAGCAGGACCAGTTAGCAATAGGCACGGCAGGGGTCGGTGGGAAAGATGTCACCGAAGTAACCCGGGGACGCTCGGTGCAGGCACAGTGCAAGGATCCCCAGTGTGACGAGCTCACAAATCACCGTCGTGAGCAACGTGGCCACCGACATGTACTGTGCGGTGCAGTGTGGCCTCTAGAAGCCTAAAGTCAGTCGGCTCCCGTCCCTTTAAGCACCATGACGGTTTACAGCTTCAGGAAAGGTTTGCTTGAAAAATGTCCTTTTCTTTCACTCCTACTTAACCATACAGATGGCCATATGGGCTCGAAGAAAAGAGAGGAAAAAAAAAAATTAAACGATTGAACATGTAGTGGTCCTAAAAGTTAGTGTCAGTCCTATGGATGTCCTATGTCTTCCTTCGCCGCCTGCCTTCTTTTCAAAACACGGACAGAAGGAATGATCTGTTTTTCTTCAGAAGCAGCCTAGTGGGCATCGAGCGAGTGTGCACTTGTTGTGGGCAGATAGCTGACTGTGTATCGTATTTATATTTTCATTTCCTTTTGCATCATAACTCATTTTGCCTGAACCTGGCATGGTTAGTCTTGGTCGTGGCAATGCTGGCTCCCTCCGGGCAGGCAGCCCTTGGTGTAGGAAGAGGAGCGGCTTCCTGAGAATTCTGCAGCACAAACGTGGGCAGGAAGGTGCTAAGCGGACTTTCCTCAAGGGAAACAGGAGGAAAAAAAAATCTTATTATAAGATATACATTTAATATGTTTTTCATACTGGGAAAGAAAAGGTCAAGTCTGGGGATGTCTTTTGATTCACCGGCCAGAAGGATCAGGGTTGTTCTGTCTCCTCCTCCCCATGCACCCGTCTTTAGATTAGAAATGATTTATTTACAGAGAAAAGAACCGCACTTTGATATACTATACTAATGTTAAACATTTATGGGGTTTAAAAATATTTATGAATGTGTAAAAATTGTTAAAGTAAATGTGTTTTAGGTTACCCTGTGATCAGGTAGAGTATGACTACAATGCCAGGAAAATTTATATTAAAAAAAAAAAGACAAAGAGAAAATACATGTGAGTAGATTTGTAAAGTTTAATAATCTCAGGGTATGTGGATGTGTCTATTTTGTGTATAATTTAAAATACTTAATCTTGTAAAATATAGACTTAATATACATAGGTACATTTTTAAAGTCGTGATAAATTATAATGCTAAAATGCCAAGAAAATGCCATTGTAACTCTTTAGTCACTCAAAAAAAATAATAAGAATTTTTCTTTTCCAATAAGAAATGCCCACAACTTATTTATTCTGAAAAAAAAGATCATTTGGAGAACACTAGATTCTTTTTTTTTGGGGGGGAGGGGATTAATTTTAGGGGAATAGAATTTTTATTTGCTTTGTCAGATTTTTCAGGCCCTATCTTAGTTCTTTAGAAAAATATTCATTAAACTTACATAAAATGGCATTTACAGGTAGGATACAAGAAAGAGGCCACAGAATAGTTCAAGTTAATCTAAAAGCAAAGTTTCTTTTATCCCTTTATTAAGTCCATTTTTCTAGCAGCTTCTATAGTGCTGAAAAGGATAATCACACCTCTAGTAACATCAGTAGCACGTGTAACAAATCAAGCAAGATTATCTTTTAAAAGATTTTTGAGGAAATCGAAGACCTCCAAACTCACTACTCTGCAATAACAAGGTTTCAAATTCTTTTTAGCTTTCTCTTTGCATCTGATTTTTAAGTATAAAATGGCAAAAAGAAATCATGGCATTTATGTGGTCATCAGGAAGAAGGGTGAGAGGCGAAGAGATGGGCCCATGCGCGCCAGAGGGAAGCTGCCTTCCAATTTCCTTTCTCTCGACTGGGTCCCTGCTGCGGCTTCCTGGACCCGGCGGATGACAGCCTCCCAGGGCTGCTTCCGGAGTGGGTGCTTTCCCGGGGCGGACAAACTTCATTATGCACATCCTTTTAATTTTATCTCCTTACATTTTTCCTAGGCTATTAATAATCTTCGAACACTGAAGATAATTCCTATGCATATCTTGGACTGTCAGGATTATTTAATTTATGCAAAAAATGAAGATTTTAATCCTGAGCACATCATTAGGCGACCAGAGATGCAGAGACTCTCTCTACAATTTTATGCATTGGTGCAACAGCTGTGGCTTACATGTTTTAATTATTGTGCAAATGAATAGCATATGCAGGGTAAATTTTTAGAATTATAATTATTAAAGTGTATTAAGTGTATGGATTTACAGCTTTCTTAGTGACGTTTCCGTACATGCGTATGTAGTGCTTTGATTGTGTCCACCATTTGGGCAAGGTGGATGTTTTAAATTGAAATTTTAGCTGTGTCATCAGGTAGAGCGGTAAAAAATGTGTAAGTATGAACTGTATCCTTCTCTTTTACTAACTCTCACATTTTTTTTTTTGGTACCAGGGATTGAACTCGGGTCCTGGCGCTTGCAAGGCAGGCCACCGAACTGCTGAGCTAAATCCCCGGCAACTCTCGCATTTTTTATTTAGCTATTTAAAAAAATTAAACTTTAAACCGACACATATTTGTGATATTTGTAAGTCAGTATGGCCATGCGATACATATGACGCGGGATTCGAAATGACAGTGACTATGCACATTGAAAATTTGATTACAGAGCCGGGGATTTAGCTCAGTGCCACCGCGCCTGCCTTGCAAGCACAAGGTCCTGAGTTCGATTCCTGGTACCAAAAAAAAAAAAATTGATTACAGTAAAAGACACATTGGCATGAGTCCCCTCAAAATAGTTCCTCTAGCTGTAAGCACACTTAACCATCGTCTTTGCCACTTTCTAAAGCAGTTCTGGAAGTCCTTTTTCTGTGTCTTTAGTTGTGCTGTTGTGGCTGCGCTAGGTCCTGAGTTGATTTGAAACATTCACCTTTCATGGTCATTCTGACTTTGGGGAAGAGCCAGAAGTCACAGAGTGGTAGATCTGGTGGGTCAGGTGGATGAGGGTCCGCAGTAATGTTTTACAAGCCTGCCTCTCTTGGTAGCATCATTCACCATATTTTTGATCACACTTCATAAAAGAGGATTTCCAGAACCGCTTTGGAAAGTGACAAGAATGGTGGATAAATGTGTATGAAGTGAGGAGGAGTGTTTTGAGAGACATAATGGCAATGTGTCTTATTCTTAAACAGATTTTAAAAAATTTCAACACCCATCATATATTTTGGTCACCCCTTCTATATACAATGTAATAAGAGTATAGCCATTCTTTTCCGTAGTTGGTGGCTGTCAAGATCTTGAGGCTTTGCTCAAAATGTTAACTGGTTCTGCTGCCTAAAGTAGAAAAATGAAATGGTGAACCTCATCCCCCACTGAAGCCCAGGTCTTTGAGTGCTGGGAAAACCTGAAAACCACAACAGTCAGGCTATTGCTCAGTCTTTTTTCCTTTTTCCTTTTTCTTGAGACAGGGTCTCACTATATAGGTCAGGCTGATCTTGAACTCACTATATAGCCAAGGCTGGCCTCAAACTTGTAGTGATCCTCCTGCTTCAGCCTGCTGAATGCTGAGATTACGGGTGTGCGCAGACCTACTTGGATCATTGCTTAGTTTTGACTACCAAATTCTGATTTGGGGAAACCCCAACAAGTGTGCAGTCTTATCAGCCAGGGTTTGTAGAGACAGAAAAGTTTTGCTTTCCCAAAGCTCCTTTTGTGAGATCCAGAGATAAGAAGCAAAGGCTGACATGGAGTCAAGTCTACAAAGGTGAAGGAACCCCCCGAACCCCAAGAGTCCTAAGAGAACAGACCGTGAGTGTCACCAGTTAAGGATATCAGCAGTTGGTACTAGAGTGGCCAGGAGGGAAGGGAGATCTCTGGGGGAGAAAACAGGACAGTGAGTGCCAAAAGATAGCCCTGTGTTTGCTTTTGAACCTGACTGTTACAAAAATAGCACCAAGAATCCCCTTATACCCTTTACTCATATTTACCAGTTTACCACTTCAGCACCCTCTCTCTTGACTTGTACACATGTATTTTTTTTCCAGTACCAGGGACTGAACTCGGGACCTTGTGCTCGCCAGGCAGGCACGGTGCCAGTGTGCTACATTTCGGACCCCTTGTACGCAAATATTCCTTTTTGAACCACTTGAGTAGGTTGCCTGAATCGTGCCTCCTTACTAGTCAGTCTTTGTATGTGTGTCTTCCAGAACAAGGATATTCTCTCACCCAGTCACATCAAATACAGGAGGTTTAACATGGATACGTTTCTTCTGTGTGATCTGCAGTGCTTATTCTAACCTCATCAATTCGACGATTAAAAAAAAAAAAGAATCATTTTTCTCCTAGTCCAGGAATCAGTCCATGACCACCTTTGGACTTTAGTTGTCCCATGAGACTGAGTCACACTTACCTGACAAATTCCCGCTCAGTTCATCACTCTACACATTTCACCTCCACCTGCCAGAGGAGGAGCTTCAGAGCAAGTGTTCTTTGCTTTTATTTCTGCATTTATGCGTTATACATGTTGATTATGCTACATATAATGTCTGTGTATCCATTACTGTTTCCAAACATTTCCATGTGAGCCCCTGTGTAGAGCTAAGATTTCATCTTTATCTTCCATTCTCAATTAGACTTAAAGCTAAGTAGCAGAGGGATTTTCTCTCTTGGGTAGCCTGGGAGGGAGTCCTAATGGAGCCAGAGTATCAGGTCATGTTTTGAAATAGTAATAGCTACAGTTTACTAATGCACAAGGCACTTACTATTAGTGCTTTATTGAATCTTGAAAACAAATTTATGGGGTAGGTTAAAATTCTTCATGGTTCCTGTGACCAGCATTGTCTAGCCTTGCTCTCCGGGTTTTCAACCACGCGAACATTTGCGTTTCTAAGAGGCGTACAGGCTTTTTCATCCCAGCGTCTACACATATGGTCTTTGAATATTTTTCATCTCACTATTTTTGGAAGGGACTTAGCTATGGAAGGGAGATGAGAGTTAAAAGGGTCAAGAGAGAGGTGTACGGGTCTTGTTTTTGTTGATGTGATGTGCGTGTATTTTAACTGTAACCTTGTATTTATTGTACAAACTGAATTGAGGGGGCAAGTTGCAGGCAACAGGATGAAGTCATAGAGGAGATGAATGCTTAAATGAAGGATGGATGGAGGAGGATGGAGATAAGAGATACAGGTGAGGGGAGATTTGTACAGCTGGCCACACTTTGGCAGATGTGCCAGAAATCGAGAACATGCGGCTCTGCTAGCCTCTGTTAACTAGGAGGCTGAGTCATTTGTTTCTGTGCTCACAGTAAAGAGACGAAAGGCGGAAGAGAGAAGGTAGAAGTGTGAAGAACAAGGGTGAGTGGACAAAATGCCAAATAAGTCCGAAGAGCCTAGAGACCCAGGATGCCCTCATCCTTAGAACTGGAGTCCTGGAAAGCAATGTGTTTCTAACAGTGTCATTTACACAGGGTAGTGCGGTAGTAAAAGAAATGTGTGGTGTGTCTGAGAGAGCCCTATGGACTCCTGGTCTGTTGGGGGAACATGACAGCTTTCCTGTGTGGCTAGAGGGGCCCCAATGTTACATGGCCTTATCGGAATGAGGAGGAAGCAGCGGTGACCTGTGAGAGCCAGCTGGAAAGAAATGAGAACATTTTGGAAGAGACCAGGGCACAGTAGTTCTTCATGTCTCAGTCTTGTCTAAGATTAGTTGAGATTAGTAGAGATGATAAAAATCTGTACCCCACTGACAGATGTTCCTCTGACCCCCATACCTTAAAAAAGTAATTGGTTTATAAATAACACAAAAAAATCTTGCAAGGCGAACTCCAGCTCAGCTAGCTCTTAAGTGGGAAATACTTCTAAATGTTAGTGTTACAAGAACTGAAATTTGTTGAGGAATTTCCACTGAGAATTGGAACTGAAAGAGATGCGTGATGATAGAAATGGAAATCTCTCTCTTATGAGCCTTTGGAATATGGACCTTTTTACTTTCCAATAATTTTCTGCCTGAAGCACTGACATGTCTAATTAATAATAATATTCTATTAAAACAGTATGATTAATCTGAGAGATCATTATGCGCAAGTAGATTAAAAAAGCAACCTAAATCCCCTCAGTCTGATTTAAGATAAAATAAACCTGAATTTCTTATCTAGAGAGACTTTCTTTTTTCCTCCTGTGTGATGTAACCGGAGGGTACGTTCTATTTCTGTGATACTTTCCATGTGTGTTCTTTATTATCCGATAATCTTAAAGAAGTCTAATGGATAAATAGCACCTATTCAGTTGCCCTCAATTTAATTATAACTTTGTATGAGTATTTGCATGGGAATATTGTTTTTACAGAATATATCCGTTACATAAGGGCTTGTTGTTAGCTTCATGTAGGGCAGAGCCGTGAATCTTAATATTTCACTAATAGGAGCAAAGAACTATTTGGTAGAAGTTTGGGCAGAGTAGGACCCCTTGGGATATTTCAGGGCAAATCAAGCCTGAAACAGCCTGATTCCTGAGCTGGAAAAGTGGGAATGGTGTTGTTTTATAACTTCAACAACTGAAAAACAACACAAATTGTTAGTCCTTGAGTTTTTTCATTTATTGTTGCTACCATTTTTGATGACTTTTCCTACAGCCAGGCACTGGGCTACACTGAGAGAAATCTGCCTTTGGGGCTTCTTGGCTTCAGGTCTATGCTTTACCACTTATCAAATGGAAGACCTTGCACGAGTAGGTTAATGCCTCAAAACTCTGGGTCCTCATCTCTGAAATGGTGACCTCACTGAGTTCCCGGGAAGAACCTCCGCCACCTGTGTGCCTCTGAGTTGGAAGGTGTGTGACGTTGATCTCTTTGGCCCTGTCACTTGAGGCACACAGTAGGGGACAAATTTTGTCAGTTTCCATGTGTTAGGCAATGGGAGTATGAAGGCAGCCGAATCCACTGTGAGAATTAAGAGCACGTGATTAATGTAAAGCTTTTAGCTCCAGGCTGGGGCTAAAAGCCAGGGTCAATTATCACTTATGGCAGTGGAAAAGTTTTCAGACCGTATGTAAATTATCTTTAGGGATTTTTTTTTGCCTTTTATTCAGTTAGTTTTCACTTGGACTTTTAACATTATAAAGATTGTCCATCAGGTAAACATCAGAGCCATATGGTAGTTACCTAAATTTCATGATAATACTGAATATGTGTATTTTACAGTTCACAATGCCTTTCCTGCATCATATTAAAAGTTTAGTGTATGGTCAGTACTGATTGGGACTTTTTTTTGGGGGGGACCAATTTTAACATTTGACTTTTGCCTAAATATTATCTCTGTCATCTTGATAACTGACCAGATCTTGAAAGTTCATGAAAATGTCCTTGATAGGTACACACACACACACACACACACACACACACACAGCAACACACTCCACCTATAGGGAGTGTTAGGAAAACACACTACCCAGCTATTGAGATTCATAAATGTTGATATGGATATAATAATTTGTACTGTTGCATAATGAAATTACTGATGGGCATTGGGAAGAGTTTTTGTAATTCCTTTTAGTAAATATAATAGGGATTAGAAAAGAGCAAATCATGTCAGAAACACACATAAATAGATGAGCCAATTAGTAAAGTGTGATTAGAAAATGAAAAAAAAATTCGAGATGCCAAGATATTAAAATAAAATTTGAAACTAAAGTTTTTAAGAAGACAGGAGAACAAAATGAAAATTGATAAACATGCATAATATACTCTTAAAGCACATAATTCTTGTTTCTTTCCCAAGTATTTGTTCTTTAAGTGTGTATGCATTTGGATGAAGTGGTCTTTTTTTTTTTTTTTGGTACTGGGGTTTGAACTTGGGTCCTTAGGCTTGTGAAGCAGGTGGCAGCACCACTGAGCTAAATCCCTGGCCCATGGATGAAGTGGTCTTTATATAAACACACATGGGTGTATACAGCCAGCCTTGGTCTCCACAACTGTCGTTTATGGGAGAAATTCTTCATATGATAGTTGACGTGGAGGCCCAGAAAGTGAACTGACTCGTCCACAGCCACACAGATCCTTTATGATAGGATAACCAGAACCAGAGCCCAAGGAACTCCAGTGAAGTTTCCCCTCCTTTAGAAGTGGCTCATTTCTTGAGCCCTGAAAATGGGCAAATGCCTCTCAGCTCAGCAAATCAATTCTTGAGTTTCTGTGATCAGTAGTTCACACCGTTGGTTTTATTCCCACTGCTGAGTGGGATGCAGGTAGCTCAGGCTTCAGAGCCAGATGGAGCTGGGTTCAAAATCTCACACTAGCCCTCGGAGCTGTCACATTACATGACTGGGGACACCGTGCCTGGGGAGTTTCTGAGAATAGGGCCTAGATTCACGAGAGAGGCGCAAGAGGGCTCAGTCTTGCAGATACTTTAATTCATTAGCAGTACTTAGCAAGTCTCATAAGTATGCATAATAAACACCATATGGATTCAGGCCTCACTGTTTCAGAAGCTGTGGTAGTGGAGACAAGAGCCAGAGCAGTGGGTCCCATCCTCTCTGTCACTTTCCTTGGAGACGTCCTGGCCCTGTGTTCCTCCTTCCACTTGAGATCCTGGCTGAAGGCCTGGCCAACCCTGCTGACAGGATGAGTGGCGAGGGAGCCCTTGAGAAGCTATGAAGTCGGGGAGGGAGTGTAGATGTTGCTTGTGTCGCCCCCCAGAGGGCAGGAGTGAGGAGGGCAGGGCTACTCTCTGCTGAGAAACAGAGTCCATTTGTCTGTGAGTTTGGCGAGAACTCCCTTAGACTCCTCTAAAACCTCTTCTGTTGTCTCTCAGTTTGCCAAACAGCTAAGCTCTAAATCTGGGTCCCAGAGCCAAGCATTTGGTAGGAGAGGTGGCATTTTTACTTCTTGTGATAAGCATTGCAAGCTCTATAAAATTAAGAAAATGAATTGTTTTCAAACAGTTGTAGAAGAAGCATTTACACATGGACAGGATAATTATGGTGTAACCAAAGCTGGTATTATTTAAGCTGGGGCTTTGGTAGTCTAATTTAGTGGATGTCTGTAGGAGATCATTATAATCACAGCCCCGCCCCGTGAATCCTGCCTCCCTTTCTCCACATCCCTTTGTGATGCGATATGGTTGCTAGCAATGGAGTCTCTTCCTCTACTGTCCGAATCTGGCCTGGCTTTGTGAACGGCTTGGACCAATATGCTGAGAGGAGGTGTTGATGTTCTGGACTCACAAGTCCAGATCTGTGAGTCAGTTTCCTCAGGGAGAGGTCCAGCCTCTTCTGCTGGAGACAGGGACCCCAGGGAGCACCCAGCACCTAGCACCCCGGCTCAGACCTGGGAGATGGGCAGTCTTAAACGCTCAGACCCAGCTGAGCCTCTGCACTGTTGAGTTCCACCTACATTCTCGGGATGTAGATTGTGTGCCAAGAAAATAGTGATTATTTTCAACTGGCAGTAAGACTTGGTGTGGTTTGTATGCATCGATAGAGAATTAATATAATCACAAATCTAGTTGTCAGTCAGACCCACTTAGAAGAAGCTTGTATATAGCAAAGCAGATGACTTGGTCCCATCTCCAGAGGTTGCTTTGGGAGGTTTAGTGGAGAGGGGTGGGGATATCTCAGGCTTCTGTATTGCCCCTTCTCATGCAACTTTTTTTGAGAAAAGTTCAACTCTAGTGAATTTTTTTTTTTTTTTTTTTTTTTTTTTTTTTTTTTTTTTTTTTTAGTACCGGGGATTGAACTCAGGTCTTTGGGCTTGTGAAGCAGTGGCCGGAACCACTAAGCTAAATCCCTGGCCCTCTGTAGTGAAACTGAAAGACTCATGCAATAAACATCCAAACAAACTGCCTACATTCACCATCGGCTACCATTTTGCCTTATTTGTTTTACTTGCTCTGTCTGCCAGTCTTAGTTGAAGATGGCAAGTGACTCCATCCCTAGACCACAGCATTTGTCACCTACAAAAAGAGCCTTCTCTTCTATGACCACATTACCATTCTCACACCCAAGAAAATGAACAATGTTTTATTTTATAATTTATTTATTTGGTACTGGGATCAAACTTGGGACCTTGCGTTTGCGAGGCAGGTGTGGTGCCACTGAGCTAAATCCCCGGTCCTGAACAATGTTTTAACAGCATCATTTAGTTTATAGCATATATTAAACTTTCCTAAATTAGGAAATGTATTTTGTAGATTAAATGTCTACTTCTTATTGAAGAAACCCCACTCCTTATACTCTGAGTCTGATCTCCTCTTGTGTTTCTTTTTTCCTTTCTTCCCCCTTCCTTTCCCTTCCCTTCCCTTTTTTGCCCTGCTGTGGAACAACCCCAGGACCTTGAGTATTCTAGGGATGTTTTCAACCACTGAGTGACACCTCCTGCCCCCTCCTCTTTTTTTTTTTTAAATTTAAAAGCAAAATCCATTAGAAAAAAATACACAAAATGAGATAGAAAATGGGAGACTATCTAACTACTAAATAAAGGTATTTTCAAAAACTTATTTTTTCTTTTCCTTTTTATTATTAGTTAAGCTTATTGGTACAATTTAGATGTACATAATGATCATATTCATCATATGGAATTTGTACCTGTACATGATCTATCTTGATTCATATTTTTTCTCATTTCTTTTCTCCTCCCTTCTACCTATCTTCCCCTTCTTATTTACAAGAGATTAGTGAATTTTCTTTCTTTCTTTTTTTTCTCAGTTTTTTCTTTTCTCTTCTTTTCTTTCCCTTCCCCCCATCTTACATTTCTTTTTCCTTAAGCTTCTCGTCCATTTGTCTCTCTACAGACCCCGTACCATCAGCACATACACGCGCACCCTGGCACCTCCTTTTCTCTGATGTCATGTCTGCCTCTCCATTCGACTCCGTCTCTCAGCTGCCTTTCACAACACAGTTTCATTTGCCCGGGTGACCGACACCAGCTCTTTCTACTTCGCATCTCTCACGTCTCGTTCTCTTCTCACCATAGCTATTGGTCTTGCTTCTCAACTCCCCACATCCTCTTTTCATTTGATGTATGGAAATTCATGAATCTGTATATTTAATTCATATCGTGATTCATGAAGCTATAAATTCAGACCATAAGACTTCGCCAAAAGAAGAGAAATAGAAACCACATCTCAATGAAAAGGTATTAGCAAGATCTGAGATCATCCGACAACATGATCTTGGCCGTGATTTGCTTTCGGGTAATACAATTAGGAAAGAGTCCGTGAGCAACAGCAAATAATATTGGAGCTGATAATGTCATTAGAGTAGCATGAATAAATTAATAGAAGCAGAATGTCTACAGTCTCATCCCCTAGCATGGCAACCTTTCCTTTCACTCTGACGTAAATGATCAAGTCTGTATTTCTTTGGCTCAAGACAAAAGTGGGGCGATCATTAGCGGAAAATGAGCTGGTTCATTGTCAGTCACCCCACCCTCCCTCATCCCCAGAATGAACAAGTCCCCAAATAATGCTTGGCTAAAGATTTGGCCTCACCAGGGGTGTGGATGTGAAATCGCACTCTTGTCTTCGTGGAGTTGTCGGTGCGTGAACCACAGATCGGACAGTCATTCTGTCCTCTGCCTTCTCTTACCATGTGCTATTCCTCTGAGTTATCAAGTTGCTTTCTAGATCAATCTAAGAAGATGATACCTTTGTGGAAATGTTCCCTGCATCTGAGCCCTCTTTGTAAGGTCAGTAATAATCTTGTGGATCTATGATGTGGTGGCTACTTCTGTGTCCTTGTATTCCTTGACTTTCCAAGTGCTTCTCCTATAGTGGATAGCTTCCCCCTACCATCTTTTGGGGGTGGGTACTGAGGATTGAATCCAGGGCCTTTGCACTCACTGCACTGCATCCCCAACCCTTTTTTAATTTTGTAGATTTTTTTGTGGGGGAGTACCGGGGATTGAACTCAGGACCTTGTGCTTGCCAGGCAGGCAGAGGAACCACTGAGCTATATCCCCGGCCCTGTAGATTTTATTTTGAGGCAGGTTCTCATTAAGTTGCCCAGGCTTACATCAGTCTCCCGGAGTGCTGGGATCACAGATGTGCACCACCATGCCCAGCTTCTCTTCTTGAAACACTTTTGCGATGCCATATTCTCTTTTGGCTTCCCCGTTCCCTCTGTGATGTGGCCACATGGTCTGTTTGGCTGCCTTTGGTCTCCTTTTCTGCCCAGACTGTAAGTACAGGAGAGCCTCAGGGATCTCTTACCAGTTCTTTTCCCTGACTGATTTCATTAGTCTCATGACTGTTTCTATGTACTGAATCTCACACTCACATTCAGTCCTGCCCTCTCTTCTGAGTTCCAGTCTCTCATAACCATGGCCTGCATGATCTCCACTTTCAAGTCTAAGAAGCACCTCAGACCTAACAGGTTCTAGGCAATTTTTGGCTCCTGTTGCCCATCTTGCTTCTTCATATCCATTGCTTTATTCATTTCCTCTAAAGACAAAGCCTAGGAATCAACTTTATCTCTTTCCCTCACAATCAATCCATTACCAAGACCTGATGTTCCATGCTCGAAAACATCTGGGTTTTCTTACCTTCGCTGCTACCTTTCTGGGGACCAGGAGATGTTCCATGTTCCAGGCCTGTATCCTCTCCAGTCCAGATAACCAGGAGGCTTTGAGCTGACCTTTCTGATTCTTTTTTACTTCCTAATTTCTTTTACCAGTGATCTTTTGTCACTTTTCGGCTTAAAACCTGCAGAAAATTTCCTTTATTTTTGAAACAAAATCCAAACTCCTTGCCTGGGCTTCTAGACCTTGTGATCTGCCCTGCTCACCTCAGCCATTTTGTTGTGCGCTCTGTGCTGCGGCCAGTTTGGCCTTCTCTCCATCCCTCAAACGCATGAGGCTTGTCCTTGCTTCAGAGGCTTTGGGCTTGCTGTTCCTTCTGCAATAACTTTCCTTATATCGTTGCATGGATTTTTCTCCCTCAGCCTTCAGGTCTTGATCCACTATGACTTCTTTCTTGAAGTCAGTATAAAGTAGTCTTCCCAAACTCAGGTACTTTTAATCACATTTCTTTTCTTCAGAGCACTAACTTGTTCTAACATTACTTACTCATTTATTTGTTAGTTGTATTAGTCTGTTTTCTGTTGCTATTACAGATTACCTGAGGCAAGGTAATTTATAAAGAAAGGTTTAGTTAGCTCCTGGTTCTGAAGGCAGGAAGTTCAAGGTGGGACAGCTGCGCCTGGCAAGGACCTCGTATTGGATCATAACATGGCAAATGGCTTCACATGATGGGGAGAATGGTAAGTGGAAGAGAGGACAGGACAGAGGAGCTGACCTACTTTACCATGACTAGTCCTGACCTATAAGAATGAATTCAGTCCACTATATTGCCAACTAAATTTTAGGTCTAATAGTATTTGTGCTATGGTGATATTCCATACCTGCTTTGTACTAACAGATCTCTCAGCTTCACCACACTTACCATTTACTGTTTTCACTTCTCCTATTATATAGTAATTCTTCCAGAGGCAAGAACAACTTTAGTTTTGATTTTTTTCATCTCCAGTACCTGGTGTAGTGTCTGGCTTGTAGATGTCCAAGGAATGTTCAAAAAAGAGAGCGAATGTGTACAAGTAACATGAGTCTGGTCAGATGGGGCCACATAAAAACAGCTACCGTAAAATATAACCTAAAATTTACTAGACAACTAAGTCATGGTGTCTGCTTATATTTAGATGTATAGTTAAAACATCTAACTCATGAATTTAAAGCAGACTTTAAAACAAAGACCACTCATTTAGTTAAACCTCAAAGACTTAGGCTTGACAAACTTGTCATATTCTTCATTCCAGTGTTTAGTTCTAGCTCTTAATTTTTTGAGATAATTTTATGCATATAAATTAAAAATTGGACATCACTGTATTTTCTTATAGACATATAAAAATAAAGATGATTTAGGAAAAAAACTCCATGATATGCATGAATTAGAAAAAATCTTTTTTACTTTTTGTACCTCTTGATGTCTTTGAAACATGCTTTTACATGTCTAAAACAATTTAGGAAACCTATGAATAAAGATATTCACACATTCTAGGACCCTAATCTAACCTTGAAAGATGTGTGTTTTATTCTTATTTTTGCTACACTACTCCACAGGCGTCCTTTGTGTTTCTAAATATTGAAATCAGAATATACATGTCCGTATCAGTTAGTGAAATATGGGAAGCTGTAAATTTATAGTATTTCCAGACAGTGAATATAAAATATGTTTTGCATGTAATTTTTATCTCCTTCCATCAAGTATAACAATATGTTGAATTTGCCATGGGCCTTTAAAGCTTCAATGTTGAGAAGAGCTCTGCATGAAATTTTAAAGAGATTGGACCTTTCATCTGCACGACAGCAGGGCATCTCACTATAGGGACAAGAAAGGGAGAGAGAGAGAGAGATTTCTGAAGCAGTTGCAAAAAATAACAGCAGAAGCAATTATTTCATCAAAGATTGATTTTTTCCTATTCCATATATATATATGTGCATATATATATATATATATATATATTTTTTAATTTTTAAATTTCTTAGCTGGAAACTGTCTCTTATGGCCTTCATTTCCTGGTATAGTTAAATTCGCAGGTTTAATGTGGTCAAATAGGGAAAAATTTTGTAAATGAAAAGATGTTTATTTAGAGGGTGGTTGTTACTGGTGATTGCATTTAAATGTTTTGGCAAGGGAACTGCAAGTTAGGAATGATGAAGACAACTAAATTTGTCATTCCCTAGAGTCCGCATCTGTTTATCTGTTTGGGGATGTGAGTGACACAGACTTGTTTTCTTCCTGACCTTGTTTTCTTCCCATTTCTCCTGTAAACATTAGCATGAGCTTTGACTGCTCAGGAGGGAAGGAGAGCAGGATCTCTCCAGCTCTGTGGTTAATACTGATATACTTTCTTTTTATCTGGGGAGGAGCTGGCCCTCCTGGCTGTGGAATCAGTTTGTAATCTTTCTGTGGCACTGACATTACTGGCAGTGAGGACATCACATGTAAGCCACCATCTAGTTTTACTGTGACCCCATGAAATCATCAAAATAAAATGCTGGGGCTTCTCTATGTGCTAATATTAACCTTTCTCTCAAACCAAGGTCCAGAGGGCTGTGTCTTTGGAGTTGAGAGAACCATGTCCCCCACTACCTACCATGATTCTGGTCACAAACAATTGGATGGAAAAACAAATCAAATTTCCTTCCTGCCTTCTCTCCTCTCTTTCTTTCTTTCTTTCTTTCTTTCTTTCTTTCTTTCTTTCTTTCTTTCTTTCTTTCTTTCTTTCTCTATCTCTCTCTCTCTTTCTTTCTTTCTTTCTTTCTTTCTTTCTTTCTTTCTTTCTTTCTTTCTTTCTTTCTTTCTTTCTTTCTTTCTTCCTTTCCCGCTCCCTTCCTCCCTCCCTTCCTTCCTTCCTTCCTTTTTAAAAATCTTATTGAGTTTATTGATACTTTTTAAGCATATGGTACAGTTACATTCATCATTGGGAAACTTGTACCTTTACATGACAGGTCTTGGTTCTTATTTTTTTCCCCATACTCCTGCCCTCCCTTCACCCCCTCTACCCTCTCCTATTTACAAAGATTTTGTTTCCATTTTTTCCTTTTCTCATACTTTTTCTTGTCCCTTTTTTCCTTTACCCTATCCTTCCCACTTCCCCTACCTTACTTTCTTTTGGTTGGGGTATTGCTATGTAGTTCAGGCTGGCCTTGAAGTTACTATGTATCCCAGGCTGGTCTGATCTGGAATTTATAAACTTGGTAATTTTTTCCTTGCTCTGCTGTTCATCTGTTTTAGTCTTGGATGACTTACTCTTTTCTTTCTTTTCTCTAGGATATTGAGAGGATTGATTAAATATTTGCTTGGGTTTTGAGGACTGGCTTTGGAGGAAATGCTCTTCCTCCCTTTTAGTTTTCTATTTATTGGTGTTGTCACAAATTACTGCACATTTAGTGGCTTAAAAGAGCACAAATTTGTTCTCAGAGTTCTGAGGGCCAGATGCCAAAGTGAGTCACATGGGGCTGGCTTAGTCTAAGGCTCAGAAAGTTACATAAGCTTCCCAGACCACATAGCCAGTAAGGAGTAGGTCTGGGGTTTGGACTCTGGCTCAGAGCTAGAGCTATATTCATAAGTACCTCTGCCTCCTGATATGGGCTTCCATTCCAAAGAAATGGCTTAGCATTTTCAGAAAACCTTGCTTTCCCTTTGTGCCCATCATGCTACTTAAAAATCCTTCTTCTATTTAGGAGTCAGTGGTCAGGGTTTTAATTATGAGGGCTGTTTTTTGATTGTAAGGAGGGAGAAATTTTATTCACTGGAGTTCTGGAGACCTTCTTGGAAATTACTTGTACCTCCAACCAAATGTCTCAAATCAGCTGCAAACATGAGACCTGTATAGTAGGCCCTTGAGTTATGACTGGCTTGACATACAAATGACTTCAGTTATGACTAGAATTTTAATTTTAACTTAGAGCCAAAGTCTTGAGTTATGACCCAAATGCCAGCCACTAGTACTTCCAGATGGTCTCAGATACAGATTTAACCCTGAAAAAGTTCTGGAAGGAACATTACAGCATCCTTTCCTGTGTGAGATTAATTGAGAAATCCTGGGCCAATGTCTCTCTAAGGTCACTGAGATCTGCCTGTGTACAGGAGAGAAACTTTGAAGGCTGTGTAGAGGAGACTGAGCCTTCAACTGACCAACTTGAGTTGTACCCAGCACTCGTGAATGAATCGAGATTGTAAGTCAAGGGTCCACTATGATTGATTTCTAAAGAATTTAAAGATTGTTTGAAATTGTCATTACATTGCTGAGAGAGCACTAGCTGTCCCTTCCATGTCATTGGTGTCCAAACATTTTTGTTAAAAACAATGGAATGCATTTTTGAAATAAAAACTCATGTAGACCCTCAGTGCCCTTAAGAGACACTTGTTAGTTTTCTTAATCTCTCTAAACCCATGTTTCCCTTCAATAAAGTAAGAGCAACCTAGGGCTGTTGCAAAGATGAAATGAGATACAGAGCATGAAAGTCCTTGGTGCTCAGCACAGGAAGGCCGCTTGGGGATTGAAAACTGCTGTCGCTGTTATTTCAGGCGGCCCTCATCCATCTCCTTAGATCCACTTTCTAAAGATTTTTAAGTTTAGCTTTCAGAGGCTCATCTTGATTCTCTTGATTCCAGATTCTGGGGGATGCTCCTTTGTGGTATGCAGAGGGCAAGCATTTGATCCAGCCCAGCTCACTACTCAGGATCTCCTCTTCTATGCCATGGAGGGAGATGTGTTACAGGGGATCCCAGCACTAGTACAAGCTCATGTCTATGTGTAGCATCAACCACTACACTGGTTTGAACCAGGATAAAAATGAAGATTTAGTCTGTGAAGGTCTGCCTCTTCCTTTGGCTCCTTAGTTGAGTTCATCTTTGCTCCACTCCCATCTTCTGCTCAAGTATGTGCAATATACACAACTTATACATGTATGTATGTGGTATGTTCACAATGCAAACAATGAATATGTGCAAAATTGCCTTTACTAACTCAATCATGCTGGCCTTGCTCTTTGTAACACCCCATGAACTGGCTATTATTTTAGTGTGTGTATAGACTATTTTCTATACATTTACCTGTTTACTTTAAAAACAGTATTGCACTATACACATTTGTTAACAAACTGCCTTTTCAATTCACCTTTAAAATCTTTCCTATCAGCCGGCCATGGTGGTGCACGCCTATAATCCCAGCACTCCAGAGGCTGAGATAGGAGGATCTGTGAGTTTGAGACCAGCTTGGGCTACATAGTGAGTTCCAGGTTATTCTCTACTACATAGTGAGACCTTGTCTCAATTAAAAAAAAAAAATCTTTCCTATCAGTTTGTATACATTGTCTGTCACATTCTTTTAAACAATTTGCATAGTTTTCTATACATGAATGAACTATGAGAGTATTGATGGGTATTTAGCTTTTTAGTTTTTAAATATTTAAAAATGTATATTTTGGGTTAAAAGGCATGTGTCTAATTGATGTTTTGATAGTATAGCTGAATTCTCTTTCTAAAAGCTTTGTAGGTTTGTATTCATGTCACCTATGTATAAGAAGACTTATTTTCATAGATTCTCTTTATTGATCTTTTTAGTTTTTAATCTGGTGGATAAAACATCTTCTTAATTTTCAATTTCCTGAGTATCTGTGAGACTAAATGTCTGCAGTTTTTTATTTGCATGTGTGAATACCATCAATGTGTTATTGTCCATTTTTTTGAGTTTGCTTTTTTCTATTGTTCTTCAGGGACACTCTACATACTATGGATCTTAGTCCATTCTTTGTAAAGCATAAATATTTTTCTCCCAGATGGCATCTTTTAATTGTGTTTTTGTGACTTTTACAATATATATAAATTTTAAATTTTATAAAAAAAATTTTTATTTGGTGTACTAGGGATTGAATTCGGGACCTTGAGCTTTTGAAGCAGGTGGTGGCACCACTGAGCTAAATCCCTGGCCTGTTTTTTTGTTTTTCTATAAAATTTGTTATATTTGATAAGGGATTTGAAAGAGAATTAATTTAGAAAATTATTCAGTTTCCTCTGTGGTGAAACAGACTAATATCATTTGTATATTGTAAATAAGAAAAGTTTAGCTCATGACATTTAAGTGTCTTGTTGCAAACTGAAGCTACTTTCAAATTAAGTGGAGTATTTACTGATATGTGCTATGTGTTTAGTGTGTTGGACAATAAAAAATAAATATAATCTGCATGTGGTGGCATATGCCTATAGTCTCAACACTCTGGGGAGCTGAGGCAGGAGGATCCCAAGTTTAAATCCAGCTTCAGCAACATAGCAACTTAATGAGACCCTGTCTCTATACTTAAATAAATAAATAAATAAATAAATAAATAAATAAATTCTTAAAAAGGATTGGGGATGTAGCTCATTGTGAAGTCCCTAGCTTCAAGCTCATGTACTGCCCCCCACAATATGTCTATAAAACACACTCTGATTTCAAGGCATTTTTATGTGAATCGTGAATACTTAGACATACTTTAGACAATTATATAAAGTATTAATTGG
>NW_022900944.1:34019063-34043881 GCF_012274545.1 Fukomys damarensis
CTGCATGTGGTGGCATATGCCTATAGTCTCAACACTCTGGGGAGCTGAGGCAGGAGGATCCCAAGTTTAAATCCAGCTTCAGCAACATAGCAACTTAATGAGACCCTGTCTCTATACTTAAATAAATAAATAAATAAATAAATAAATAAATAAATTCTTAAAAAGGATTGGGGATGTAGCTCATTGTGAAGTCCCTAGCTTCAAGCTCATGTACTGCCCCCCACAATATGTCTATAAAACACACTCTGATTTCAAGGCATTTTTATGTGAATCGTGAATACTTAGACATACTTTAGACAATTATATAAAGTATTAATTGGCTAAGTGCTAAATTTTATAGAATGAAAGTGGTGTCAGAATTCAGAATGAACTAGGTCATCAGAGTATTTTCATTGACAACCAAGAAAGGCATACTGGGAAACTTGAGCTGAGGCTTAATGCCTGGAAAGGGTTTAGTTAAAGAACCTGTATCAAATTTCTATTTCTGCAAAGCAGACTACTCCAACATTTAGTTTAAAAAAGTATCAATTGAATCTAGCTTACAATATTGTAAGCTGGCAATTTAGGCTGGGCTCAGCTGGTTGGTTCTTCTGGTGTGGGCCATCCTTGGCTAATCTTGTCTATTGTTGCTTGTATAACTATAGCCAGCTGATAAGTTGTGTGGGTTGACTGGTTTATAATGCAACATCTGGAACAGCTAGGATGATGGTCCCTGTTCTTCATAGGGGCTTTCAACCTATTGCAGGATAGCCTGGGTTTGTTGCCATGGTTGCTTCAGAGTTCCAAGAACTTGAGATGGAGATTGCTTAGGACTGATATATTGATATTTTTCTGCCTTCTCTTGGTGAAAGCAAGCTGTAAGACTAGTCTTGATTACAGATATGGCAATGGTACTCTTCCTCTTGTTGGGAGGAGTTAAAATATTATGGCCATTTTTGTAGGCTACTAACAAATTTCAGTTCAGATTCATGTTTACTAAGTGATTTAATCCTTGCTTTTATGCTTGACCTTGCTAAAAAATTTATCTCTGACAAGGGCAGGTAAAAAATCCAAAAAGTAGAAGAGTAGAAGTTTGAATACAAATTACATGGTGAAATGTGTATTGGCTTTTAAAATAATCTTTTTGTTTTGTTTTGTTTTGTTTTTTTTGGTACCGGGGATGGAACTCAGGTCCTTGTGTTTGCAAGGCAGGCAGCAGAACCACTGAGATAAATTCCTGGCTCCAAAAGAATCTTTTTTCATCCTGTTTCAAGTAGGATGGCTAGGAATATGATGTGTGCTTTTCTGGACTAGCCAGCATGATGTATGGTGCTCTTGCCATCTTTTCCCACCCCATACCTTTAAAAACATTCTACAAGAGCATACGGGAAGTATTTAGTTCTGTCAGTAAATGCCATAATCAGTAATGTAAATTAGTGAACCAAATAGTTACATATAAGAATTTTTTGATTTAAAAGAGCCAGCATTTAGTTTTGATTTTTTGTATTATTGCTTATTTTCAGGTTAGTTGACTACTTGTAGTTTTTGGTTCAAATGATTGATGTCATTCTTTTTGCCTTATCTTGGACTTGTACAGACAGTCCTAGGAGTCCCATCACTTATTGCTTTTTACTATTTAGAGGCAAAGGGAGATAGCCAAAAATTTCTTCCTCTAAGCATCTTTTAGTTCTAGCAGTCATGAGGGCTCTCAGTTCAGTAGATGTGAAATTCATGTAGGCAAATAGACCTTCTGGTTCATGCCTTTGTTCACAAAGTTATGGTCACTTTCTAAAACTTCTAACTCAGAATGAAGCAGGATTCAAGTCAGGACAAAACCCAATATACTTTTAGATAAAGATGTTGCTTTTTAAAAACTCAGGGTTAATTTCTATTGTCCTCAGTTCTTAAAGAATAGACTCTTTGATAATTCTGTGTATTTCTACCTCAAAAGCCCAATTCCCTCTGATTCTTGTACCAAATGATGCTAATTAAAATAAATATGCTGTTCAATAAAAGAATAGTGTATCATGGGGGAGCTGACTGTGGGTTCTGGAGCCAGAGTCTTGTTTGAATTAGGAGGAAGTCGGCCCATAGAGATGTAGAAGGCCGGAGCTTCCAACATCCATTCTGTCTTTATTGAGAGACATATTTATTTCTTCCAGACTAGCAATTAATCACTCAGTGGGGTTTTGGAGGGGGGAGTCTTGAGCTCACAGAGAATCTTTTTGTGCTGCCAGGAACCACAAAACATGGGCACAATTAAAATGCTGATTTAATTTATTATATGGAGGCATGGAACAGGAATGTTTAAATGATGTTGACAGGGCCAGAATTTTAGAACCACCTTTTAAAAAATAGAAAACAAATGCCTACCCTCTTAAATTCAATTATATTAATAACATGTTTCTGTAAGTTGCTTGGAAACAAAATAAAACTCTTGACATTAATTAAAATTTGAAGATGTATCATTTGTTGTTAATGTGCAGCCTTTGTTAGGGGAAATACATTTCAAAGTGATCTATGTATGAAAATTAAATGGGGAAAATTGCCTATTGAGCAAATGTTGGTTAATAAGGCTGCCTTTCTTACAAATGTGGATTCTTAAGTGACTAAAATGTTTTTATGCTCTAATAATGGTTTCTATTTTTGATCTCAAAAATTGCCTTTGTTACTTGAATTTTGATATTTCCAAATAGAATTCCATTGTCATGGGGACTAGAAACTCTAAAAACCAGGAAGGCTTTCATATACTTTGGGGTGTTGAGTAACATGTACTTGCAAAGAGAATTTCATCTGAAATCAGTGTGTTTGGCTTGTGAACCTCCTCCAAATTCCTCAGCAGGACCAGGAGCCAAGGGGGCTCATTAGCAGCCTTTAACTATCTTTCTTCCAATGAGTGCTATGTGCTTTGTCTCAAAACCTCACCTCCCTGGTTTCATGCAAGCCAGAAAGTGCCATGATATAATGGGACATTATTCTCCCTGCTGAACTCCCATGAGGGCAGCTAATACAGGCACCTCTGGGAGAACCTCACATGCAGATAATACTCTGATGATACTTTGTCATTGGAAGAAGGGATTTCTTGCCCAGGTTAGATTTTTTTTCCTTTTGGTGCCAGTACAAATACGTTAGCCTTGGGTTTTTAAAGTTGATATCTAACAAAACTCTTAGACAGTGTTGAAATCATATGTTCTTCAGCAAATTAAATCAAGAAAGCATAATTAATGCATGTTGTCCCTTACTGTGACACTGCCATTTTTGTGGACCCTCAGAATGCAGTATAGTTAAGGGAATTCATTGCCCACTGTTGGCCTTGGTAATCCTGGGATAGGAGTACAAATGGAATGCAAGAAATGGGGTAAGTTGCCCAAGTGTGTTCTCCCACTGGTTAAAATTAAAGCATTCACAGGAAAGGCAGTATTTATTTTATGAACATTTACGTAGTATGAGTTTGCTTTTGGGAGATGTCCCTGTTTTTGTGGAAAAATTCTTTTGACTTAGGTAATAAATAATAATTAACCATGGTTGATATTGTACGAATTGTTTTTCTGCTCTCTCCACATTTCCCCACATCCATTTAGTCACCAATTCCTGTGGCTTCTGCTCTTTAATATCTAAATGTTATGCACCCCTACCTCTTCCTGCCACCGTGGACTCCCAAACTGCTCTCAGTGCAGACATTGATTTGCCTGTCTGTTCCATTGGAAGGCATGAATCACATCTTATTTGGTTTGGCTGCCGTACCTGGCACACAGTAGGTGATCATTATATATTTGATATATTAATGAAGGCTTTTGTATAAATCATTTAATTCAGTCATTCTGAACAGGGCACAGGGGTGAGCATGGATATGATCTTTGTTTCTCCTTACCCTGAGATTTGCAATGTCTGGAAACATTGGTTGTTACAAACTGGATTGAGGTAGGTGTGTGTGTGTGTGTGTGTGTGTGTGTGTGTGTGTGTGTGTGTGTGCAGACACAGTGTACTACTGGCATTTGGTGGATTGAGGCCAGACCTGGTGCTGAACACATCCCACGATGCACAGAATTATGCAAAAAAAATTATCTGGCCCAAAATCTGAGTAGTATCAAGATGAAGAAATGTTGTGCTAATTGATTTTCAACATCTTTCTTGAGTAGAAGGCCAGATAGTAGAAGTTTCTTCCCTCAAGATATAGAGCCCACATGTGGAGAGATTAAATGACTTGTCCAACTCCATGCTGCTGAAGGTAGCCACAGAACTAGGAATTGAACCCTAGCCTCTCATTCCAATTCTAAATAATAGCTAGACTGTTTTAGTTACTTCGGTAATTACAGTAATTTTTGAGTATATCCAGACATTTGACTTAGATTTTGGCTTTGGAAATCTGTCCATATTCTTCTCAAAACCAATAATCAGAAATTAAGGGAGCAAACATTTTTTAATGCTCATTTGAAAGAAAATAATCACAGAATATTTAAAAACCTCGTACACAAAATTTGCATGGGCTTCTGTCTTCCCATAGAGTGAATTTCTTTAGTTGAGTCAACTCATAAATTGGCATAATCCTGTAAACTAACATTACCAGATATGTTATAAAATGTTTTATGTTATAAAAATTGAGGCTTGGAATATCTGAATTGGCCATTGGGTATTTTGAACTACTACCTAATTAATTTTTAATGCCACACCTATTTACATGTCGGGACCACACAGAATATAGTTACTTCAAATGCAAAGATCTGCTTATCACCTCACTTATAGATTCAAGGTAAACTGTAGGGTGTGTGTATCTAGATCACCATGTAGAGTTTGACTGTTGTCTCTCTCCTAGTAGAGAAGGAGTAGGGAAATGCAGATAAGGGTCACTAAATTAGTCAAGGGGTAAAAAGTTGATTTGAAGTAAAAAGTACAGATCTGGTATAGAAAGAATGTTTCCAGTGTTCAAGACCCCTAGGGAGAGGCAAATATATTTAAGACATATTCCTTTCTTAAGGATATTTATGTAATAGGTAATATGCATGCGTGGATCAAAGTGCTAAGCTAAGGTAGCATAAGGCCCAGATAACTGGCAATAGCAGGGCATGCAGAGGGGAAATGTACTTAACACGGGTGAGGTCTGGGAAGGAACTTGCTGCTAAAAGACACAAAATACACATTTAATCTAAGTTGGAAAATATAAGTCATGGCCTTGGTTAAAAGAATATTTCATAGCAAATTGTTCTAGATTCTAGGTTGTATTTCTTATATTTTGAATGAACAGTATTTCTTATATTTTAAACACTTGGCTGGCCCAAGTGTTTACAAGTAATTGATTGTAACTAGTTGTGGATTTTTTTTGTTCCTTCATTCCCCACTACTTCTCTTGACTAACCCTTAAAAAATAAGTCTCTTACAATTGCTGTTCACATCACCCCCACAGTGGGGAAAGCTCCTTGTTCACATCTTTTTGACATCTAGATGTTATTAAAAAAATTCTTTATTGAGAGATTTTATTCAGTGTTTAAAATCCTTTTTATATCTATTGATTTTCAATCTTTGCAGGTCCTGAATTTGTCTGGATTGATTATGGCCACGTCTGCCACATCATGAGGGAATTTTAAGTGCTTCTTATATTAAAAACCCTTAAAGCCATTTGAAGTAGAATTTCAAGAATATTTAGAATAGTGAACGTCTTTACTTTACCTATTTTTAAAGCTGTTCTTGACTTTGCATGTAAATACA
Organism: Fukomys damarensis; assembly: GCF_012274545.1. Lineage (NCBI taxonomy): Eukaryota > Metazoa > Chordata > Mammalia > Rodentia > Bathyergidae > Fukomys > Fukomys damarensis. Next base: position 34,024,746 of record NW_022900944.1, read on the forward strand.
TGGTCTCCCCATGTTGGATTGTGCGCTATTACAGAATAGCTAAGCCAAAATAGTAAGGAGATAATTTTTGAGGTAAGTGGAGGTATAAGCTTTCAAAGTTATGAAAAAGAATACACGCAGCAGAAAGTTATACTTTAGCTTGTAGGAGAGAAGAAGCCATTTGAGAATTATTCCAGTGAGGGGCAGATGTAAAATTACTAATTGCACTTCCACATTTATCTTTTTTTTTTTTTTTTTTTTTTTTTTTTTGTACTGGGGATTGAACTCAGGTCCTTGCGCTTGCAAGGCAGGCCACCGAACCGCTGAGCTAAATCCCCAGCCCCCACATTTGTCTTTTTAAAATTCAAATTAAATAAATATTAGCTTGAATCAATTTGACCAACAAAAATCATGGTTGAACTTAGCAGTAGCTGAATACACTGGAAATTTAGCAAATTTCAATTTTGAAATGAACACTTGAAGAACCATTATGGATGCATTACCCAAGCACACTAACAAATACATTAAAACATCACGTGCATGACAAAAGGTTGCAGACATGAATATCAACATTGTAAATGTTGGACTGATGGCAACCAAGCAGTTACGCTGTCTATCTGACTCATAATACTTCACTTAAAACATAAAATTGAGAAATCTCAAATGGACCATTGGAAAAAACAGATGACTTGGTGATTTCATTCTCCAAATCTTATTAAAAAATCTTTTAGTCCACCTTGTTTAAAGTTCTGCATTTAGCAAGAATGTTTGAACATATTATTAAAGAAACACCAAATTAAACAAACCTTGAGGTGATATTATTTTACACTGAGATATTATACAAATATTTTTTTTTAGCTCATGGAATATGGCAGCTGAGAGGATTAATTTTAAATTTCAGTCAGACACATCTCAACTGTAAATAGTAGAAACTTGTAGTTTCCAGATCACGTCAAATCTTTTATTCAGCTGATTAGTAGAAGAACATATTGTAGCCCTCTCAGAAGGACTCAGGTTAAGCAGACCTCTGAAGTTGGCGGAGGTTATTTTCCATTTACTTCTGCACTCTTGCTTTTTATGTTGTTTAGTGTTTGCTTCTGTCAAAACCTCCTTTAAGAAAAGGACCAGATAAATTCATTTGCAGACAAACAAGTAGAATGTCTGAGGTCTACCCTGTGGCACTTTTGGGAAAGAAAGGTGAGAGAACCAGATGGTCATGGGAAATTGAAGGTATTGGTACCTTAGCAGCTTGAAATAGGGAAGGGAAGGAAGGTGGTTGTAGGGCGTGGAGTTGTGAAGTCTAAGGTGAGATTATGTGCGGAGGGCTGACTAGCCACCATGTTATAAGCACAGTTGTCCTAATAATAATGAAGAAGAGGGATTTAGTCCATGGTACCACATATGAGCACAATAAGTGAGTGGTAGATTCCAGGGAAGCAGGTTCTAGTTTGATGGGATAAAACAGAACAACCAAAAACAACCTCAGCTTACTTAAATTTTCCAAAATTGAAATGGGCCAACCCCAAAGAGGATTTTCTGATTTTTGGAGTAATTGTGTGTAATTCAGATCTGTTACTCTCAACTTTGATCACACATCAGAAAACCTTGGTGAGAAACCTGCTAAAAAATACCTTAGTAGATCTGATTTAGTAGGTCTGGGTAGGACTCAGAATCTGTGTGGTGGTTTTTCTTTTCTTATTTGGGGGAGAGTGGATGCTGGTGATGGAACATAGGGCCCATCACATGCTAAGCAAGTACTCGACCACTGAGCTGATTCCCTGCCCCAGAATCTGTATTTTATCAATATCTACATTTATTCTGAAGCAGCTTGTTCATGAACCAGCAAATGGAAATCAGTGATCTTGACGCTATGAAGGGAATTTAGGCCTCCATTGGAGGATTCAGGAAAGATTCTGTTTCAATTCATTAAATATATTTTTAGATTTTTTTTTTTTTTAGAACAAATGGTCCCCGTTTCCCCTTCCCCACCTAAATGTTTACTGGGAACATTTTCAGACACAGAAAAGGTGAAAGGATTTTACAGTGAGTACCTGGGTATGCACCATCTAGGTTCTCTTTTTAAATAATACTTTGTTTTTATCATCTCTCTATTGAGATAAAGTTAATATACAATGAAATGTGCAAACTTCAGTATGACGTTGTTTGGGTTTTGACAACTGAATGCATCTGTGTATCCCAGACGCTTCAAAATATAAAATGTCATCTCAGAAGTTTTCCGTGATACCCTAGTCTGGGCATCTCCTTCCCATAGTCTTTTCCTGCTCTCAATCACAGAACAGCTATTGTGATTAATTTTCTGTTCTAGATTAATTTTACCTCCTTTAAATCTCCATGTAAGTGAACTTGTTCAGCATTTTTGTGTCTAATTTAGTTTTTGTTAGTATATGTTTGTTATACATAGAGAATACATTCATTTTGGGGGGCTTGATATGTGTACATTTTGCATCTTGATTATTTTTTACTCTCTTTCCCACCTTCCCCAGAGCCTATTTCTCTGTTTAATAATATTTTGCTCTACTAATATTTGCTCTTATATTTTGGGTCTCTCGTCTTAGAGAAACTATGCAATATTTAACCTCCTATGTTTGATTTACTCACTCAGTATTAAGGTCTGGCCAGGGATTTAGTTCAGTGGTGCCACCACCTGCCTTGTAAGCAGGGTCCTGAGTTTGATGCCTGGTACCAAAAAAAAAAAAAAAAAAAAAAAAAAAAAAAAAAAAAACTTAGTACAAAAAAAAAAAAAAAAAAAAAAAAAAAAAAGTATTAAGCTCTCAAGATCCATCATCCATTTTCTTGCAAATTTATCTTTATGGCGGAATAGCACTCCCTTTTGTGTATGTGCCACACTTTCTTTATCTGTTTATCTGTTGATGGGAATATGGGCTGCTTCCCTGGTTCAGCTAGCGTGAGTCTGCTGCACAGGTGTGGCTAAGCACATATTGCTGTGATATATTGACTTTAGCTCTTTTGGGAAGATACCCAGAAGAGGTAGAGCTGGGTCAAAAAGAATTTCTCGCTTTAGGGTTTTGGCAAATTGCCACACACCATAGTGGTTGTACTATTTTACATTCCCACCAGCAATTAGAAAGATTCCTTTTCCCCCCACAACCTTACCAGCATTTGTTGTTTTTTGAGTCTTTGCTCAGAGCCATTCTTACTGGAGTAATATGAAATCTCACTGCTGTTTTGATTTGCATTTTTCTAATGGCCAAAGATGCTGTACATTTTCTTGTATTTATTGGCCATTTGTACTTCTGAGAAGTGTTTATTCATTTTTTTCATTGAGTTTATTGGTCCTTTTTAGGTATACAATACAGTTATATTCATCATTTGGATCTTGTACCTTTACATGATGTATCTTTGTTCTTATTTTTCCCCATTCCCCTGGCCTCCCTTCCCTATTTACAAAAACTTTGTTTCCGTTTTTCCTTTTTTCATATTTTTTCTTTTCCTTTCTTTCCTTTTCCCTACCCTTCCCACTTGCCCTATCCTTTAACACTTTTCTTCCTACTTCATGTTATCAATTATACAAAAGTATCTATTCATTTTGATTGCCCAGTTTTTGATTGGGTCTTTTATTTAGGATGGGTCTAATTTTTGGGTTCTGTGCATATTCTAGATATTAGTCCTCTGAGGAATAGCTGGTCAGATTTTTTCCCATTCTGTAGTTTGTCTCTTCAGTCTGATGGTGTTTCCTCTGCTGTGCAGAAGCTGTTTAATTTAATATAAATTTGTTGATTCTTGATGCTATTTTATTGGGATTCTTTTCAGGAACTTTTGGCCAATGCCTTTCTTCAAGAATTTTACTAACTTTTTCTTCCAGCAGTTTTGGATTTACTGTTTTTATATGTGGGTCTTGATCCATTTTGATTTGATTTTAGTGCTGGTGACAGATGTGAGTCAAGAGTCATTCTCCTGCATGTGGAGAACCAGTTTTCCCAGGGCTATTAAAGAGGCTTTTTTTCCTCCAGCATGTATTATTGGCCCCTTGAGTGAAAATCAAATGCTTGAAGTTTCTTGGGGTTGTGTTTGCATCCTCTATTCTATTCCATCGGTCAACATGTCCATTTTTGTGCCAGTACCACAGCATTTGTCTCTTGTGAAAGATTCTCTTAAAATTCCAGTGAGATCCTTCCATCCTGTGCTTTATTTTACTGCTGAGAAATAATCTTATTTTCATTTATCTATAAAGTGCTAGGTAAAGCATAGATATTGGGCTCATGATAGTGAGAAAAAGTAGCCCTGGAGGAGACCCACGATTTAGAGATGAGAGAATCATGATTAAAGTTAGGTGTGTAGCTCTCTAGTCAAGATGGCCTATCTGTAGGAATCCTATGAACCCTACAGCACCCTTGTATTCAAGCAATTCAAGCTGTCTAGATTTTAATACAGTAGTTTCCCTCATTTCCTCCTGTTGCAGTTGTAGAAGGAACAGAATCAGCCAACAAAATAGATTAGCTTGTCTGTGAATAATTATTGCATATGTGTGTGTTTGCGGGCCTGGAGATTGAACCCAGGGCCTTTACATGAGCTATACCCCAGCCTTTTTTCTTTTTCTTTTGAGACAATCTCTTAAATTGCCTAGGCTAGTCTTGAACTTCTGATCCTCTGGCCTCAGTATCTAGGATTAAGGGCGTTCACCACCTGTGTGTGTGTGCATGTGCTTGGTTTTTTTTTGAGACAGGATCTCACTATGTAGTTCAAACTGGCCTTGAACTCACTAAGTAGCCCAGGCTGACTTTGAACTTGCAGCAATCCTCCTGCCTCAGCTTCCCAAGTGCTGGGATTACAGGGCTGTGCCACCATACCCTGCTGACTGTGTGTTTTTAAGGGACAATTTCACTGTGCCCACAGAAAATCTGAAGGTGTACCTCCTATCCAATGAAGAGTTCCTAAATTAAAAAAAATTCAAAGAGACTTTAGAAATTTAGAAACAAATGATCTAGACGAACCTTCTAATTTCAAGGACCTACACATTAAGTTTTGTCGGTGAGAGGTTGTAGATTCTGAAAATAGTATTAAATTGAAGGAGGTGATGGGGGCTGTGAATCCAGGTTTTGCACGGATGTTGTCAATCAAAGTAATCAGGAGCTGTGTGCAAGTACCGTCCACAGCAGTGTGAGGCAGGACGTGCCTTTCTCTGCCTCATTCGTGTGAGACAGTGTTGGTGTGGGAACCTGGAGCTACACGGTGATTAGGATGAATAAAGATGTGCACTGAGACCAAGGGGTAAGTTTGGTGACTAAGTGGAGAGATTAGCGGCTGGAAAATTGAGGGGGGTGAATTGAAATGAAAGGTATCTATCAAGTTGGGTTGTCGAGGAGATTTGTGGTGGAAATACAATTGATCCTTGTTATTGTGGATTCTGTAGTGGTGATCTTGCCTATTTGCAAAGACTTTTTTTGTAATCCTTAATGGAATACTCAGGGCACCCTGTAGTCCTTCACGGATGTATGCAGAGGGGCCAAAATTGGAGTCATCCAACAGGCACGTTCTTATCTGAGGCTGAAGAGCATGACACTCTGCTTGCTTCTTTTAACTTTCATACTGAGAACAAGATTTTTGTTGTTGTTGTTGTTAGTGACTTTGTTGTTTTAAAATGCACCCCAGGCAGAGTATTTAAGTGCCATTTAGTGTTCTTAAGCACAAAAATCTGTGATGTGCCTTATGGCTAAAACAGGTGTGTTGGATGGGACTCATTCTTGCATGAGTTCTGGTGCTGTTATCTGAGTTCAAAGTTAACAAACCAACACTATTACGCTAAAAAAAAGTGCCTGTAAACAGAAATATAAAACAAGGTTGTTGATCAGTTGGTGAAAATGTGACCAGAGACTTCCAGGAATCTGACTCTATTTTCCTTAGAAAATAGAAATTGTTTGGCATTTGCTAATTCAGTGTTTTTAGTGACTTTATGGAAAATAATTATGAAGCATAAGGAGAGTAGACTGTAGTCTCTGTAATAAATTAGATGGGTCAAAGAAATGGAACACTTCTGTGTTTCCCATCTTTTAAGCTCATATTCTTGGAATTTTCTTAGGAACAATGTAGTTTCAAGAGTACATTGGCAAATCCTAGTCTTTAGAGTGGCTTTGGTTTTTTGTGAAATAATTATTCTGCTTGTATGGAAGCTGGTGAGCTGAACACTCCATTTATTTAAACATTCTGCTAAACTAATAATTTTGGAATTATGTTCTATGATGTCACAGATGTTTGTTGCATGAAAATCTGCTACATTTTCCTTAAATATAATCCTAGTAAGAATAGTTTGCCAGCACACTAGGAGGATTCTCGCACAGAGAGAAGGGACACTGGAGCTTTTTCCCCCAGGAAGCAGCTTTATTGTGCCTGCAAGGACTCAGTGGGCCCAAATGGCTGAGCTCTGAGTTTTGCCTTTTAGACAGTTTTTATCTTTGTCTCCCTTAAATGGTAACACACTAACGCACTATAGGCTGATTAGGTACAGTCCGTGTTGCAGAGTCGTGGTGGAGCCACACATGCGCATCTAGGAACTAAGTGTGCCTTTCTTGTGCTGAGAAGGCCCTCACCCCACACACCTCTGGGAGGGGTCCTGCCACAGTATCACCTTTCTACTTCCACTTTCAATAGGTGTTTGTTGTCGTACCTTTTAAGACTACTCTTTGTCCAGAGCCTGACTCTTGGGGCTGGAATTAGAGCTAGGTCCACAGTTTATGAGATGGGGATCTTGAAGCATCCAAAAAATATCCCAGAGAGCATCTCTGAACAAATGCAGTACTTAGAGGAGAACTGGCCATCCTGTGGAGAATAAAGTGGTCTTTGAAGAATCAAGAGAGTAAATAAACAAGGGACCCCAGATCTGGTCATGGGCTGGGACAGATGTAAGACCTGAAAGGTGAAACTGAGGAGGCCTCAGAGAACCAGAAGCTGGGGATGGATGAAGTTCAGGGTAAAGTTCAACACTGAGTTTTACATTTTCACTGCAAGTTCCCTGTTCTTGGGCCTTAGGGCCTAAAAGTAGCAGAGCAGACATGGACATTACTAGATATTCTAATCCTAATAGCACCAGCAACCAAACATTTTATCAGGTATCTGCTGTATATGGGATACAAAATACTGCCTATATAATCCCTCATCTGAAAATCTGAAATGCTGCAGAATCCTAAACTTTTTGAGGACCTGATGCTACAGATGGAAAATCTGCACCTGACTTAGTGAGGCAGGACACAGTTACAATGCAGGTGCACTAAAAAGTACTGTATAAAGGTCACTTTCAGGCTGTGTGTATAAGATGTGCATATCTCTTTATTCATATAAAAATATTCCAAAGTCTGAGAAGAGCCAAAATACAGGTGGCCTCCAGCATTTCAGATAAGGAACCCCCTAACTTACACAGATAGTACAGACTTTATCTCGAAGAATCAGGAATCTAAGAAAAGACACAGCACACATAAGGAATTGCACACATTACACGGACGATTATGGCATCTAAAATTCAACATGCAAGAACTGGGAAAAAGGCGGTAGCAAAATGGAAAGCACCCATGAACTCATTTTGTTAGGTGTAGAGCCAGCCCCACAGATGTTTCTCATATCTACCAAAAACCAAAGGGAGAGAATGTAAGATTAAAGCATCTCCAAGTTGGTTTAAAAATACTTTTATAATTTAATATTGTGTCTGTAAAGAAAATCACTGATGCCTGGCAAAGAGACCTTTTGGTGAATCCCCCAGTTTGGGAATGCTTGTTGGGTATGCGTTTGCCCAGTGCTGTGTAAGGGGGTGGAGGTAACACTAATAAAAGGACAAGAATGGATTTCTCCTTCACATCTACAGCCAAATCAGAGAGACAAAATTCTGAGAACACATCAAACGCACAATCTAAGATGCCAAGATGAGGGTTACAATTTATTTTTACGGTTTTAAATTATGTAAGTGATGTTACTTTAGATTTTTACTTAGCTTTCTTCCACTATTGTGATGTTTCTTTTTTCTTGGTCTTAAATATTTTTTCAGCAGTTTGACCCTGCTCCATCTAGGTGTTTTGTTTTTGTTTTTCCCTTTTTGAAGAAAATCCTACTTTGGGTTCTCTGGGACTCTTGAGTCTGTGGTTTGTTGTTTCTCATTGATTTTTGAAAATCCTTGACCATTATTTCTAAATATTTCTATTTCTCTTCTTTCTTTCTCGAATTTCAGTTAAACTTACGTTAGATGATTTGATATTGTCCCAAAGCTCTGTTTTTCTTAATTTCAGATTTCTTATTTTCCTTTGTAATTTAGTTTGAAAGTTTGCATTTTAAAAATCATTACTTTTTTTTTTTTTTTTGGATGTATGAATGTGGTGCTAGAGACCAAGCCCAGGCCTTGTGCCTGCTGGGCAAGAGCTCTCCCACTGGGCTAACCTCTGGCCCTGGAACTTCTATTAACCTACCTTTAGATTCATTGTGTCCTGTCTGGTAATGAGCCATCAAAGAAATTCTTCATCTAGAATAATTTTTCTTTTTGTTTTTGAATTTCTAACATTTCCACTTGATTAATAGTCTCTGTCTTTTCCCTCCCCACCCCTCCTTCCACCCTTATTTCCATCTCGGCTTAAATTTCTCATGTGCTCATGTATGTTGTCCGTCTTTCCACTCCGTCCCGTAACACAGTAATCAGGATTAAGTCTCTATTTGATCTAGCGTTTCAGCCACCTCCCAGTTTGGTCCTGCAGGTTAGTTTACGATTTGACAATGGCTTATTTTACCTTCCTTTCTTGCGTGTCTTGTACCATACGTGCATTGGCTGTTAGACACAGGAGAACCGATGAGATGGAGTTCAGTAGTACTGCTGCCGCTTTCCTGGCACTCCTGTGGAGGCCGAATCAATCCAGTCAGGTGTGGAGCTTGATTCTAGGCTCCGGATTCCCCTAGAAGTGGCTTCTGTCTCCTCATGCTTAGAGTGGACCTGGAGAAGTGGCTGCTTTTCCGCATGCCCCATTCTGCTCTGCCTGCCTGAGCCACAGTGGAAGCTTCTCCATGACTCTGCTCTTCCTTGTGGTGTCATAGTCTCTGCGTGTTCATTAGTACCGGGCTTGTGGCAGTGTGGAGTGCAGGACTTGTCTCTCAGAGTGGTCCCACCTTAGTCTCAGGCAGGCCGTGTGTGCCTGGGCCTTGAGATGAACTCTTTCTCTCCATTTCTTCCCCTCCTTCAGCAGCAGCTAACTTCTGCCTTGTATCTGTGGTTGGTCTTTGCAGGGAGAGAGTTTCTTGGTGCTCGCCTGGCTGTAGCTGACCTGTGCTTGACGTCAGGACGGAGTCCCGGACCCAAGAATATTTCCTACTCTAGAGACAGAGTTTCTGTTTCTGCTCCTTCCCCAGAAGCATAGGACTTTGCTTGGGGCTCAAGGGGTCTGCTGGTCCCTCCTTAGCAGCTGAAGTCTCTTACTTCCTAAGAGAAGAGGGTATGTGGAAGTGCCTATCCTTGTCAGCAGTAGCAGATAGGCTACTGAAGACCCCCAGGTTTCCTGTCCTGGCCCCAGTCTTTTTCCCGTCTGAGAGCCCAGTGGAGGCTCACTGAAGCTGAGATTGTGGGTGGAAACATCCCTGTTTCAGAGGCCTCTAGCTGTTGCCAGTGGATCTACCAGCCCACTTTTGCCCTTTGAAAATTCTTTAACATTTTGGCTGATTTCTTCTTACCCATTGTGTGGGGTCACCAGCTCTTTTTTGCTGTGGCAAAAGCTGGACAGTTTGCCTGCCCAGTCTCTCTTCGGAAAGGCTCGCTTCTGGGCCAGGGATTTAGTTCAGGGGTAGCTCGTAAGGGTAAGATCCTGAGTTCGATCCCTGGTTAAAAAAAAAAAAGAAAAAAAAGAAAAGAGGGCCGGGGATTTGGCTCAGTGGTTCTGCTGCCTGCCTCGAAAGCACAAGGGCCCAAGTTTGATCCCTGGTACAAAAAAAGGAAAGGCTCACGTCACCATTTGCAATTCAGGTTGATCTGTTGCATGGATACTTCGCCTCTCTAACGGGCTCAAGAAGAGTGATGATTCTGTAGCTTGTCTGTGTTCTTGTTAGAATGGGAGCAACCAGCTCTATGGCATTCGCCGCTCGAAGTGGAGATGTGTGCGCAGAGGTATTACAATGCTAATTGAAACAAAATCCCGGGATTAATTAGAAGGCACTAAAGGAACGGAGAGAAGCATAAACACCCTCTCTCTAGCACCTGTAAGCTACTTGAAACAACTGGAACACTCTCCGCGGTGTTTACCTCGATCTTCCCCTCAGCTGTATCTCACTGTCCCACGGCGGTGGTGGAGAAGTGGGGCACACGTGTCACGGTGGGCACGCACAGCCTTCTCCATTGGCACGCGAGCCAAGTCGCCCCAGCAGCTGAGCATCAGATAATGTTGTTTTTTCTCAACTAAAATCTCAGGATCAGGTTTAATTGCACTGTTGGCACATTGTGATAAATAAGTGGGTTTTGGGTTGCAGTTGGACACTCATCTATAAAAGGTTTGCCATCGCTGTCCTAAGGTCTTTGAAGTCTATCCCTCCCCGGAGGAATAATAGAATGCGAGGATTGAGGTTCAGTGTCTCTCACTGCATGTTGGGCAAAGGCTCTAGAAGCAGGGGAGGGCTTGAGTCTTCTAACCATGCCTGTGACACAGCGGCTGGAAGAGGCTATCTGAAATTAAGGAATGAACAAGAGAAAAGGAAAGACTTCTTTTTAAAAATCCAGCCACATCTTTAGGTTCAGTTTTGGTGTATTGAAAGTTTTGTGTAAACTTTCTGAAGTTTCTCTTTGTTGTAAGCTCTTTTTACTTACCTAGTTAGTGAAAAGCAATAAACAGAAATACACAAATATGTAATACCATAATGGAAAAAAGTATGTGTCTAAAAACGGAGAGATTTCTGAACTTACGAGATGTTAATTTTTTATGTTACTTGTGAGATATCTTTTTCTTTAAAGCATTTACTATACATTAATATTCTTTTTCTCCTTTGGAACTTGGGATTGAACCCAGGGCCTTCACACTGAGTTACACCCCCACCCCAGCCCTTTTTGAAACACTACATTAGGCTGCATTCAGTGTTTTCAAGCAATTGTGTTCCTGAACTACAGTTTAGTTGCTAAATAGTTTTTCAACTCTAAGATGTACAAATTTTTCACATTTTAGTCTCTGAAATTGGAATGTGTTTAACGGGTGATCATCTGTCATGGTATAACAGACTTGCTGTCTTTTTCATGGCAAATAAAATAATGATACAACTTAAAATTGATGGTGTCTTAGATTTGAGGAAATACAGTAGTTTAGAGGCGATTTTACAGATTAATAAGCTAATAACATCTGATTATTTTTGTAGAAGTGGTTAGAACTTTCTTGACAAGGAATGATACATATCTGTGTTTGAGATGTTTAAAAAATCTTACATTTGGATTTAAAGAATGAACTAAATTGTATTACCTTTCAACTATGATACAAAATGTGTCTCTGTTCCTTATGTGCATTTTTACTTTCCCCTTTGCATTTCATTATAATCAGAATCTTTGTAGAAAAGCAACTACTGTATTTTATTTTCTCTATTATTTTCATAGCAGCTAGCTGCAGGTACTTGATGTTCTTATAATGGTCAGTTGAAATTAGGTACACACAGAGAAACTGATCAAGTGACAATTTGACATCGGAGCTCTCACCTTTCTTTAATGGGACAATTGTGTCTGGGGGAGAATATTTTTGGGTTATTACTATGTCTTTGATGGCAGAAGCCTATGGTGGGAAAAATTCTTTAGCTCCTTTATATGTAAAGGGTTATTTATGTTTATAGTAGAGTAAACTGTACCTTGTTGTCTTTAATTTAACAAGAATCCAGTTGTCTTGATTACAGTGTCTAGATATCAAAGGATGACTATGCTTTGCTTCCTTTTCTGAAAGGAAAGACTGGTAAAATAATGATTGTAAAAGAAAACTGTTATTCATAGCCACTCATAGCGTCAATTAATTAAAGCTGAGAACTGTAGTTATATAAAATACATGTATGACCTTGACATGAAAAAATATACTTGGGTCTTTAATGGATTTGTGAATTGTCTTTGATGTTGGATTATAAATATATCTAGGTGGTAGGTCAGGTAATTTGGGAAAGTAGATGTTCTTTCTCACTGTCAACATAGAATTCAGAGCTGTTCCTTGAGGAGCTGTCACTTGCATGGAAAAACGGGGCTGTATAAGGAAAACTGTTTCCTTCTTTGCATTGAGTTTAAGTATCTCATGCGATTGGGTAAGTTCTCTTAGATACAGAGTCACCCCTTTCCCCCTCATGTGTACACTTATCTCTCCTCTAAGGCAACAAATCTTTGACCCAGGAATTCCCCACCTCCCTTTCCTTTTTGTGCTGCTGGAATTAAGCCCAGGGCCTTGGTGCCACCAGAGCAAGTGGCAAGTTCTCCGCCACTGAGCTACACATCCAGCCCACCGGGTACTCTGAGTAGACACCAGGAGAGGAGCAATGCAACCGAGGTAGAGCAGAACTATATTGAAGTCAGAGTCTTGACAAGTGTTTTGAAACAATTATAAGGAGTGTGACTGGCCCTCTGTCAAAGCCATTGGGCTCATTCTGGGGTCAGTTTTATTCGTGAACATTTTTGTTCGGTATGAGCCACGTGTACTGAATCAACTACAACCAAAGTTAAATCCCACGATATCTTAGCACATTGGAACGAGAAGAAAGTTCATCATTAAATACAATTAATAATTGTATAATAATTCATAACTAGAAAGTTCATAATTAGAAAGCTTTGGAAGGAGCAGTATGATTAAATGGCTTTTGAAAGAGGTAAATGTTTGGTAAATTTTTGTCTTGTGTAGCACGGTTTGATTTTTTTGGTGTGAATGGAGTGAAAAGAAGTTTGAAAGAACCTCATTAGAAAGGTGTGGGATTTCAGTAAACTGGGTGAGCTTTGGGTAGTCTGGAGGGTTTGGACTATAAAGAAATAGGGTAATAAAAATCATGTCAAAGCTTTTGGAGTACCTAGAGAATCTACCAGAAATTCGTGGAAATATTGTACCATAAAATCTACCTTTTCCCCTTATATTTAATAACTGTGAAGTATAAATCTAATCTCACCATTTTTTAGTTAAGAAATAAAAAATAAAAGGGAAACAGGAACGAACTTGTCCATTAGGTATTTGATATATCTGAGTGGTCTTTGAGGTTGGTTAATGATTATTTTAAAAAATTTTCAAAAGGATAATACATATCAAAACATGACACCATAAAGGTGGAAAGAATTTAAAAGCCTAATCACTAAATATTGTGCCATAAGTTCAATTTTTCTTGAATGTATAAGAACATATTAAAAATAAATTGTAAAGTTCTATGACTTTAATGAAGGTTCACTCAATGGAGTGTGGGAAAAAAAAAAGCCCTTTTGTAAAATATGGAAACCATCTTGAGTTAAACAAATGCCAGAAAAAATTATAATTGTAAAAATGAGATGTCGACTATCGTTATTACAGTGGCTGTGTTGTTTCCAATAACAATTTGGCGTTTTATTTAGTCTATAACAATCTACAATTGAAATATAAAATAAAGATTTTTCTTTTATTTCCCTCTGAAGTTCTGTGCCAAGCTAAGCAGAACCGAATGAAACATCTGCGGGTGATTAAAACCAGCTTTCCTATGGGGTTTTGAAGAGAAAGTAAACATGGATTTTATCCATAGTCAACAGCATTTACAAATGTAAAGAGAGGAAGCTACTGAGTTTTTGAAGAATGAGCTGCTAGAGAGGAAATAGAAGGATGGAAGGGTAGATGGTGATAATCAGTTCCATACGGCCGAAGGCTTCTATTGAAAAGACAAAAAATGACAGTGAGCTGCTGTGCTTGGGTGATATTGTATGGACGCCATCTTTGTGTCTTGCGTCCTTTCTTTGTCTTTCTAGAGCAGTCCCAGCTCGAGAAGCCCGACAAATGAGACTCACACACAGGAGGAGGTTTGCGCGTGAGTCTGCGGGTCCTCGTGAGCGAGCTGCGTCTCTGGAAGCCTTGTCCAGGTTGTGGGCCTCCCACCGGATGCTCTCGCTTCTCTTACACCTGGAACTGGAAATTGTCCAACCCTCCCTGCTTCGCTTGACTGTGGGTCAACTCTAGTTCCCGAACTTGGCAAGACTGTGGTGTCAGTGCTGGAGGACACTGATTTGGCCCCAAACTGCATTCAAATTCCCTCTTTTACTCGCTGTGTGAATTTGGGGGATCACCTAAACTTTCCGTGCCTCACTTTTTTCTCTGCAAAATCAGGATAGTTGTAATACAGCAGCCCCCGCCTTATCTGTGGGACACACATTCTAAGATCCTCCCCAGTGGTTACCTGAAATATATTTTTTTCCTTGGATATATATATACCAGGATAAAGATGCGTTTATAAATTAGGCGCAGTAGGACATTAACAATAAATGATAAAAAAGAACGATTATAACCACAGCCTGTACTAGATGTTATGTGAACGTGTCTCTGTCTCCTGACTGCCGTGGGGTTGGTTTGTGTGTGCAACCTGGATGTACCGTGCGGGACAGAGTGGGCTGGTGCAAGATGTCATCACGCTGCCCAGAGAGGCGATTTCGAACCTAAGTATTGTGTAGTTCTGGAATTTTCCAGTGATATTTTTGGACAGCAGTTGACCATGGGTGACTAAAACTGCATATGAAGGAGGGCTGTGTTCCATTTACATAACCTGAAGGTGGATGTGTTGCAAGGATTTAAAAATGAATTAATCCTTCTAAATGAATTAAAATAAGACTACCCGAATTCCCCAAAGAGCTATAAAAATACACATTCTGGGGTCTCATCCCAGACCTCCTGGAATGGAAATCTCTGTATTGTCTCACTCGCAAAGCATTTATCAATACATGGTTTCCAACCATTGGCTTTCATGGTAAGTTTGTCTATGTATCTAATAATCTACATATACTGTTGATGTAATTAGCATATCATTTTATAACACACACGATAGACATATTAAAGAGTGAGATTAAAAAATGAAACACATACTAAAAGTCGGGACCTCTTTTTCCGTCTCCCAGAGGCTCAGGACTCTGAGGTCCCTGGTGGGCACTGTGTGGAGAGGCTGAACCCCAGCAGCCCAAATCCCCCGCCAACATCAGAAAACCAGAGCTTTGGTAATCGGTTTCATCCATTCCCCGCATTATGTGCCAAGGGCAAATGTGAAATCCTGTTTCCAGTTCCCTGTAGTTTGCATTGCAATAATATTTTTGTTTACTTTTATCCTTCTGTTCTTTGTACTTTTTGACATTGCGAACCACCTCCCTGTTTGCAGTCGTGACCTTGACGGTGTTCAGAACCCTCTGTTCTTTGTTGCAAATATCTGTAGCTTTCACAAAGCACAGCGACCTCTTTGCATTTAATTGTTGAGAAAGACTCCTCACTGCCGCCTGATTTCAGTTTTTGTCCCATTGGTGGTGGTCGAGGCAGCTTCTCAGTTCGAGGTCCTGACGCCCTGCCTCAGTTAATGCTGTCTTGACGTGCAGGGGTGTTAATCTTCTTTTGTTTCCTCTCAGAGCCTTTCTCTAGCTTTATAATTATCCAAGGTGGTAACAGCTCTTCAGAACACACTCTGTCACCTTGAAATCAAGTGGGTTTTAGCTGAAAATTCAGACAAGGTCTTAAAGTCATTGTTTCTTTTGGCTATGAATAGAACGCGACAGAATTTGAACATGACGGTCCTGGGTTGTGATGATATTTAGACGATGGAGTCCTATTACTCTGTAGAATGCAGGATGTCGACATTTTATTCAAACATGTAATCCTTGTCAGGAGAAGGATCGCTACCTGGAGTAGGAGTCATACAGGATAGCACTACAGAGAAGTGACACAGAGCCTTCAATAATAGTGGTAATTATTTTCCACTTGTTGTCATGTCACTTTTTACAGTTCATGTGACACCTTATGGTACTGTCTTCATGATTTGAAGTGTTTGATGTGGTTCTGAGCGCTGTTTAGGGCATATCTCATTCTACAGATGCAGTAAGGACGTGCTAACATGGGTTTTATAGTTACTAATTAAAGTAATTGATTTATGGGTCCTTAGAGCCCCCCACTTTTTGTGGCACAGGGATAGAACCCAGGGCCATCACACTGAGCTACATGCCCAGACCGTGTTTTATTTTTTGAGACAAGTTCTTGCTAAGTTGCCCGGGCTGGGCTCAGACTTGCAATCCTCCTGTTCCAGCCTTCTGGTAGAACTGCAGCCTGTAATCAGAAGAATGTCATTGTTGAATTACTTGTAGGTGCACTTGCATTTGGGTTAAAATGAATGTTTTTGACACTGTTAATATGTTGAAGATATAAAAAGAATTTCTACTTACTAGTACCAACTTTGTGGTATTTAACAATAGCAGAATGGTAGTATACCTTGCTATTTATTTAGAGAGATTTAAGAAGAGAGTTTTTAATTGAATTTGAATATCTCATGTATGTTCCATACACTCACCTGCAATTTATAGATTATTTGAATATAATAAAATATACACAGGGGTTTAGAGAGTCTGAGTCTTTCAGGGCTCCCAGAGGAACACAGTAAAAAACTAGGATGAATATTTCTTGTCTAGCCTCCTTAAAAATCACACAAAAGAAAACAACAAACGTAAAGTCAACAGAAGGGAGATCCTTGGTCTGAGTAAGGAGAAGACATGAGCCAGTGAGGTCTCTGGGAAGACCATTCCAGACAGAGCGGTGGTAGCTGCAAAGGCCCCGGGGGAGAGATGAGTCTGTTACGGGAGGAACAGAAAGGCCTACGGGGTTTAGAGATAGTGAGGAACAGGAAGAATGTCAGGAGAGAAGGGCGGAGAAGTAGGCAGGAGCTTGAACATGCAGGGCTTGTGGGCCAAAGTGAGGAGTTTGTGTATTCTTGCAAGAGAGGAGGCAGCCCTGCAGCACTGTAGCAGGAGAGAGGCAGGGTTTGGTTCCCTCCCTAAAAGATCGTTTTGTTACTGGGACAATTAGTGAAACCTGAAGAAGGCCTGAGATTAGGCAATAAAACTGTGTCCATGTGAGCTTTCTGATTTTGATAACCGTGTTTATGTAAGAGAAAGTCCTTGTTTTGGCAAATGCATCTGGAAGAGTTTGGAAGGGGGGCAGGCTGAGCCACAAATACTTCGTGTGTGTACCTGTGATGGGGTAATGGTAAGCAAATGTACTGTTTCTTTTTCTGGGAAATGCAGGAGGAGGTTCTACGGGGATTCTTGGTTTTATTTCTTGCATGATTGCAATTTGTATTAAGTCTGAAGTCATTTAGTAAAACAGAATGAATGCTCATGTTAGCCTGCATGAGGAGACATTTACAGGAGGGCAAATGTAGAAGCAGGCGGACCAGCCAGAGGCCAGGGCAGCAATCTTGTAGAGCAAGGGCAGTGGCTTGGATGCAGGCAGAGGCAGTAAAAGCTAAGAAAAGTGGTCAGATTCAAGACGCGCCTTCCCCCTTGGACGTATTTGAGAGACCATGTGTTTGGTGAAGGAAAGCAGCATTATATGGCTCTGCGGTGGTGCGGCTTCCTGAGAGGAGCCAGTGAAGCTCTTCCTCTCCCTAAAGAGAGATGAACTTGAGTCATTGCAGGAAAGTGGATCCACTTTGAGGACATAATGTCAACTGGAAGACATCAGGCACGCAAGCTTGAGTATGGAATGGCTTCTCATAACCGAAGTTATAAACAAGAGCAAAATAAAAGATAGATAGTAGGAAGGAGAGAGAGAGAGAGAGAGAGAGAGAGAGAGAGAGAGAGAGAGAGAGAGAGAGAGATTTTTCTCAAATGGGAAGGGGATCCAGAGATGGAGGAGGGGGAGAGAGAAGAGGGAAAGGAACGAGAAAAGCATTTAAGATGTGTTATGTACATGCAACAACTCCACACAAGGACTGCAAACATGTCCTAATAAAAAATAAATTAAAAATGTAAAGGAAAGCATTTGGACCATTTCCAGTTCTGATAGATAAGCTTTTAGCAGAATTTTATTCCTTAATCTGACCAAAGCCTTTATTCCTTAGTCTGCAAGGCTTGAAGGCCTAGCAGGACCACTGAGTTCTATTGTATCCCTGGCGGGGTCTCTGTCTTTGAAAGAGCACCCCGCTGGTTACCACAGAGCACACACACCTCGGTTGGTGAGCGTCTGCTCTGTTCTCCATTGGGCAGCGCAGAGCAGCCCCTCACTGTTTCTGGTGAGTCAAGAACATTCTGGAAGATTCATTTTGTGGAGAAACTTCTAGAGAAGAGATATTTAAGCTATGAGAGTAATTAGGGCTTGCTGTAATAAAACTCAAACAATGTGGAAGTCAAAGGTACAATTTTTCCTCTCTCCTAGTTCCAGGCTTCAGAAATGACCTCTGTTAGGAACTGGATGTTTTTCTTCCAGACATCTGTCCCCAAACCCCTGCTCCCAACCATCTCTTTCATACATGTATGTAACGTAGTTTAACTTAAAAAAACTGGCTATCTCTTGGCCCATAAGAAATTCCCCCCAGATATAGCCAGGTTAAAACAATATTATTTCACAGCTTAGCAGTTGGGTTGTGGCTTAGCTGGATGTTCAGCCTCAAGGTGTCACATGAGGCTACATTTAAAGTGTTAGCCTGGGCTGTGGTCTCACCTGAAAGCTTGACTGGGGAGGGACCTGGCTCCAAGCTCACCCGTGTGGTTCATGGCAGGATTCAGCCCTTCCTGAGGCTAGGATCGAAGGCCCCAGTTACTTGCTGCCTACTGGCCAGAGACCTCCCTCTGTTTTCTCCATCCAGCAGCTCAAAACATGATATGTGGCTTCTACTCTAGTGAGTGAGAGGAAGTCACCATCTCTTTGTAAATTCATCTTAGAAGTGATATCCAGTGACTCTTGCCGTATTCCGAGTGTGTCCTGCCCACGCTCAGGAGGGGATCACATGGGGATCTGGATGAGGGAACCACTGGGCCCTATGCAAGACGGCTACCTTGGGGCCCACTTCGCAGCCATGATGATGCAACTTGAGCTTTTCACTTATTCATGGCCTTGCGTGTTGGTACATATAGACCTTCCTGAAGTTCTTGTTTTGTGGTATTTCTTTATATGCAGATGTATCACGATTTATGTGACAATTCTCCGCCAGTTAAAAGTTAAGTCTTTTTTTTTTTTTTTTTTTTTTTTTTTTTT
>NW_022900944.1:34044103-34050901 GCF_012274545.1 Fukomys damarensis
GTGGTACTGGGGATTGAACTCGGGTCCTTGCAGGGCAGGCCACCGAACCACTGAGCTAAACCCCTGGCCTAAAAGTTAAGTTGTTTAAAGGGCCAGGGATTTAGCTCAGTGGTTCCACCACCTGTCTTGCAAGCGCAAGATCCCGAGTTTGATCCCTGGTACACACACACAAAAAAGTTGTTTTTATCATTTTTGTAGTGAACACCACATGACTTCTTGGATATTAATGTGATTTGTAGAAAGTGATTTGTAGAAATGTATTATTGGACAAAAGATTTGAATATTTTAAAATTTGACATCCCTAGATTGTTCTTCCAAAAAGACTCTTCCAAGTTTATAACTTTTTTCAAGCATATCAGATTGCTCTTTCCCAACATACCCATCGATACCAGATACAGTCACTGCCATTCTGTTCAAAGTAGCATTTCAAGCTGGGTGTGGTAGCTCTTGGCTGTACTCTAGTACTCTGGTAGGCTGAGACAGGAGGGTTGCAATTGAGCCCAAACTAGGTAACTCAATAACTTGGTATAACCTTATCTGAAAATGAATAAAAAGGTTTGGGAATGTAGTTCAGTGCAAAGGAAAAAAAAATAAGAGAAAGTGGCATTTCATTGTTTTAATTTTTGTTTCTTTTACTATTCTTGAAATTGAATAAAATTTCATATGCCTGTTTGCCATTTTTATATAATTTTTCCCCAGTTTTCTGTTAATTGTTTTTGACTCTTTCTTTCTTCCTTTCTTTCTCTTTTTCTTTCCTGGTGCCTGGAACAGTTTAGGTAACAAGTGTGTTAAAGTGAACTCACCTAACCACTACGTGTAAATTGCAGCCTCTGGCTGACCCATGCCCTGACTTAGCTTCATTTCTTCCCAAATCTATATTGGTTTCCCATCGCTATTGTAATGAATTAGTATGGATTTAGTGGTTAAACGGTACAAGTGTGCTCTCTTACAAATCTGTAATCAGAAGTCCTAAGAAGCAGGCGGGCAAGGCTGGATCCTTCTGCACGCTGTAGGGGCGTCTGTTTCCGTTTCCAGCTCCCAGAGAGACCACAGGCTCCCTTGCTCTGCGCCTCTCCTCCGTCTTCACACTCCATGTAGCACCCCCTCTTCCCCTCGCTGCCTCACACTTTTACCTCCCTCTTCCAAGGAGTCCTGTGTTTACAGGCATCCGGGGAAATGTTTTCAGTTCAAGATCACACCTAATCTTTTCATATCCAATCACAGTTTTAAATGTAAAGTCACATATTGACTGGTTTTGAGGATTAGAAATTTCGATATATTTTGAATGTGTAGGAGGTATGGAATCTAGACGCCGTCTAACATGTGATGCATTTATCTGATTGTCTGTATTTTCCCGTGTGTCACCTAGAATGTAACTCGAAGAAGGCATCATTTCCCCTCTCTCCCTTCCCTTCCCTTTTTCCCTCCCCTCCCTATTTTCCTTCCTACCTGCTTTCCTTCCTCCCTTCTTCCCTCCTGGTTTATTGCTAAATCCTCATTATAAAAAAATAGTCCTTGGTATATTAGGTGTTCAGTTGCTATTTCTCAATGAATAAAAGAAAGAATAAATTAACGAACCCACCTGAACTTCTACTTTCTGGGTTTAGATATGGGGCTATTCTGTTTATTTTGTGGCTATTAGTGTGTTTGTGTTTAATATATTTCCTTGAGTTATTTTGGGTCATTTTTGTTAGCCTAAAAATCAGTCATTTCATCTAGATTTTTGGTTTTATTTCAACCAAAAAGCAAAGACATATTATTTATTTATTATGTATTATTTTCTCCCATATGTGTGAGTATGGCACCTTGTTCAATCCCAAAGTGTTTGAGTTTTATTTCTTATTTTCTTAGTTGTACTAGTTAGTGATCATTTTGTTGTTGTTTTATCTTGGTACTGGGGATTGAACCCAGGGATTGTTGAGCTATATGCCCAGCCCTTTTAGTGTTTTGAAACAGTGTCCCACTAAGTTATCTGGGCTTTCCTCAACCTCGCCATCTGTCTGCCTCAGTCTCTCAAGTAGCTGGGATTACAGGCATGATTCTCTGTGCCCAGATTGTTGGTGTTGTGAAATCACAGACTTTGATTTTATTTTCAAATGCACTCTATTTTTACACAAAATTTCACTACCACTTTCCTGTGGCTAATTATGTTTTTGTTTCTATCTTTTAGAGCTGCATATCATTTCATTTCTTGTCTTTCTTGTTTTTTTTTTTTTTTTTTTTAAATGGAGGCAGCTTTCTTCTAGAGCTACTTGGACACTCATTTTGATATGTTATTCTCATTGTCAGTCTACTCTTTAAAAACCCCTTTTTATTATGAAAAATTTTAAACATATACAAAGTCGAGAGGTTAGGATAATGAAATCCTAGTTTAGCCAACTCGTTTTAAAACATATGGTCCATGTTGTTTATCCATACTCTGTTCCCTCAGCCTTCTGGATTATTTTAAAGCTAAGACAGATATATTACATTATCTGTCATAACTCTATTTGCATCTCTAAGACGTTTGGACTTTTAAATAAACATCAGTATTTCTAAATGAAATGTAAAAAAAATCCCCCTTTTTCTCATGAACATCTTTTAATAGCTGATCTGTTTGAATCATTATCCAAATAATGCCATATGTGGCATTGGGTTGATTTTTTTTCTCTTTCTATCTGTAGCAGTCCTTCATCTTCGTCCTCTGTCTGATTTTATTTTTTTCTTGCAAGGGGCATTTGTTCCAAAACATTTCCCAGTTATGGATTTGGTTGATTCTGTACCCATGGTGTTGTTTGACATGTTTCTTTATTCGTGTCTTGCTTGTCCACTGATGGTGACAGTCAAGGTCTGAGTTTGAGAATTTTGGAAAAATCTCTCACGGGCATTGTGGTGTGCTACCTCAGATCAGAAGGCCCACAGCGTGTGGCTGTTTCTTTTCTTGGATACTAGCATTGATAGTAGGCTCAGATGTTTCCAGTCTGATCCATCCTGCGTGTGTGTCTGTGTGTGGTACTGGGGTTGACCCTTGGGTCTTCACACTGAGCTACAGCCCCAGCCCTTTTTTGTAGTTTTCATTCTGAAACAGGTTCTCATTAAGTTGCTAAGTTGACTGTGTTCAAACCCACCATTCTGATATTCCCCCTTAGTTGTATCTAATGGTTTTAGTTAGCATCCTTTCCTAATCACGGGCCAGATATTGTATTTCATTAGTGGTTGTAAAAATGAAGAGTTTAAATTTGATTATTTCTTAATACGAAGAATTTCATAGAGAAGGACTGGAAGAATTCTGAAATATTTTTATTCACTATTTTTTCAGACTGAGTCCGTGGTCTAGAAACATCCAGAACTGGCAACTTTGCAAGTATTGTTACAAATTCATAGACTTTAATATTGGCTGTATTTCAGTCTACTGTGGTCATACTTTTGAGTGTACACACTGCCCATCTTTGACCAGTGGATGCACTGCCGTGTGACTCCCAGGCTCTCCAATGGCCGCTTTGCCTCCTGGAATAACTAGATATTCAAGGCTTATTGTGTATGATTTCCACTCCATATCTGGAATCTGCCATTTTCCAAGAGAAAATTGATGTTGAGAAACATCGTTCACTTCTAAATAGTCATAATAATAATAATTTTATTCTTAGGTGTTGAGTTATTTAGAAGAACGTTTTCAGATTTCTAAGTGGTTAGCATTTTGGCTTTGCATTCCATGTTAATTTCTTTATTTTGTTGTTCTGCTGTCAGAGAATGCTGTGATAGAATTTTCTTTTATAATTATCATTGGATTAATTAAAAATGTTTATGGACATTTGAAAATAATTCTATGGAATTATTAAATGATCAATTCATAAATTGTTTTTAAACATAGTTTGTTATTCTGTGGAATTTTAACAAAACATTGTTAAAAATTATTATAGTGGTGTGTTGATTTTAAAATCTTTCCTTCTTTTTTTGTTTTTGTTTTTGTTTTGGTACTGGGGATCGAACTCAGGACCTTCCGCTTGCAAGGCAGATGGTGTTATTTTTGTTTTTTTTGTTTTTTGAGACAGGTTATCATGTGTAGTTTGGGCTAGCCCCGCACTCATTACGTAGCCTACTCTGGCCTTGAAGTTGCAGTGATCTTCCTGCCTCAGCCTCCCGAGTTCTGGGATTACAGGCATGTACCACCATGCTTGGCTAATTCTTTTATTATTAAAAACATATTTGGATATACTTATAAGAAGATTTTATTTGGATCTGTATAGTATTAGTGTCTAGGTAGGAAATTAATCTCATCTGGAAGATGGCTAATTTGAAACAATATAAAATTAAACTTTTTCCTCTTTATTTTGCAGACAGATTTTTGCTTTGTTTGGAAAGTGTTTGGATTTTGTTGGGAGCTCCAGAAGGAGTTGCAGATGTTAGTTTTTGTGAGTTGGTTGGCTAGCTAGTGTATGCAGTAATTTAACCATTAGTGAAATGCAAAGAGTCGAGTGAGTAAATGAACACCTATTGGAGCATGGTTGGTGTAATTATTATCAGTGCTACATATTTTCATTTCATGCTGCTCCTTGGTAATGTGGTATTCTCAAGAAAGCAAAGACATTTGCAGAACAGGAGTGCAGTAAGGACGCCTATGGCTTGTACCTTCCCCGTCCCTGAAATGCTACAAAATTACAACAGTGTCTTCGGCAGGAAGGCTCACTCAGTAGGAAGGCCAGTCTCACTTGGTGTGACAGGCGACGTTCACGTGACATTTCAACGCACAAGGTTGTGGCCTAGCAAAGAGAGCCTGCCACCTATGTGTCTCCTTCCATTTGAACTGTTTAAAGATGCAATTTCACACATTCTTTCATTTTATTAATGAAACGCTGTGCTTCAAACCCAGGGGTCTGCCTGCCAGGTGGAGTTGTAATTATGCCTGGCCAGTCTGCAGCTGTGCTTAGTTATAAAGCTTTAACTAAAGAAAATAAACGTGGAGTTGCTTTTATGCATCTCACAATATTTCCCTAATTCAGAATATTTATATGACAGTAAAATAATTTCTAAAGTGATTAGTGGCATTAAAAATGAAAACTTGGTGCTAAGAATGATGTATTTTGATATATTCTTCTAAAAAACTGAACTTAAAATTATTCTTTTGTTTTTTGGGAAACAGTATACTTCATTTCTTTCTTTACTCTGTTCTCTCTCTCTCTCTCTCTCTCTCTCTCTCTCTCTCTCTGTTTCCAACTCCCAATTGCTTGCCAGTCTGGCTGGCTCTGACTTTGAAATAGATCCATCCTACATCCGGGTATTTTTCACCCCTGCCTTCTGCAACCAAGTCCTACTGCATCTTGCTTGCCTAGACTGCTGCACTAACTTTGGGTGTGGATTCCTGCTTCCCTTCAGCAATGTATTCTGCACATAGCCAGGCTGATCCAAGGTAAATCTGGTTGTGCCTTTTCTCCACCCTGAAACCTGCTTTACTGTCTCCTCTTGCTGAGAATAAAATGTGGAGTTGTTGCCATGGTCCATCAGGCTTGACTTCGCTTCGACTGCCCTGGATCTCTGGTCTCACCCGCACCCCAGCTGTACCAGGCTTCCCGGTGGCTCCTGGGTGCAGTGTGAATGATCTCACCGCAGGGGTTTGCACAGGCTGTGCCCAACACCCGGCACACCTTTCCATAGTATGTGCATGGTCTGCTCTCTTGCTTCATTCAGGTCTTCACGTACATTTCATGCCCAGTTATAAAGACCTCCTAGGTAGCCCTTTCCACACCTCACTCTTTACGGGGTTTGTTTATTCTTACCACTTACCGAATGATAAGAGGATATGAGTCTGAGAGATTTTGTGTTCATGTTGTATTTTGTGGCTAGAACAATGCCAGCTGCATCACAGGCACCAGGATGATATTTGTGAAGGGATAAACAAAGGCTAGTGCCTGTATAAAGTGGACTAAATGTCGCCTTGGTCCCCCCAGTCCATATGCTGAGGCTCTAATCCCTACCAGGCCGGTGTTCGGAGGTGAGGCCATAGGGGTGGAGCCCCTGATATGGTACTAGTGCGCAGGTAAAGGGATGAAGGGAACCTGAGCTCTCTCTTTGCTTGGTCAGGATTCAACAAGAAGGTCGGTGGCCTTTTATAGATAGACCCTCTGTCGAGTAACTCTGGCTGCTGATCCCAATCAAGACCCTCTTCAACTGAAAGTAACCAGAGCTGTCTTTGCCCTTTGCCCCCTCAGAGCAGTTGGGGTTCTTCTTCAGAGGGGGAAATAGTGAAGATAGGTAAGTTAATTAGATACCTTGTAGGAAGTTAGAGAGGGCCACCCTCAAGGAGCCAACACAGCAAGGAGCCAACATGGAGGACGATCAAGACACATTCACTGAAGGCCAGAAGTGTAAAAGGAGAGAAACTACTATACCTTTGTGCTTCCCCTGGGGATAAATAGCAGTGATTGATATTCCAAATAGGTTATCACCTGGGTGGGGGGTCAAGGTCTTAGCCCAGTCTTTCCAGGAAATATTCCTGACCCCCACCCTTACTGAAAATCCTTGTACTCCAGCTATGTGACTTGCTCCCCTATTTGATCCCCATTTAATCGATATCACCTGCGTGACTGTACTTGTAATCTTATTGGTTGGGCATGGTTTTGCCCCACCTCATACCCACCTTGTAATCTTCCATTGGGTCTTACAGTTCTGTCCCACTTTGTACCTGCCTGACTGTATAAAACATCTTTGAAAAGTGTCATGAGCGGGCAACCCACTTTCTGGTCCCCCTCTGTCTCTCTTAGACAGAAGCTTTCTTTCCCTCAGTAAATTTTTCCTACTCTTTAAAAAAAAAAAAAAAAAAAA
>NW_022900944.1:34051014-34109824 GCF_012274545.1 Fukomys damarensis
GGCTTTTTCAGAATTTTAAGGAAGTCCTATGTTTTTTTCAGAAGAAGTACTTTGGGCAGTAAAGCTTATAGCCATTGGGATTTGAAGTGGTTCTACCGGTAGTTAAAGAGAGGCAAAACATATTTTAAAGATGGATTGCGCTTGCTCACAACACAGTAGGTGCTGAGAAGGAGGCAAGAGAAGATCTCTTACCCTGTGAAGGTGCTCAGTGTCACTTCTGCCACATTTGGACTGGTCTTGTGGTGCAAACAGGTCACAGGGCCAGTTGAGAGTCACAGAGAAAGGAAATATAAGTATTTCTTGACAAAGAAGTGGCAAGGTTACCCTGCAAAAGATGACCTCACCATCTTGGTCATCTTTGGAAACTCGAATCTACCCCCACAAGGCATCCTGAAAGCCTGTCACAGTTTTATCACTAGTAGAGAACAGAGTTTTTAAAGAAGTATCATGAAAACCACCATTTTGAAAATACTGGTATGCTGGGGGCTGGGGATGTAGCTCAGCAGTGCCGTGCCTGCCTGATAAGCTCAGGGCCCGAGTTTGATTCCTGGGACCAGAACAAGCAAATAAAAAAACAGTATTATGAAAATACTGGTATAATGGATATTGAAGAAAAATATATCCTCTGAGTAGTATCCTTCTTTCTGACTGTGCTCTCAGGTCCAAGAGACTGTTGTGTCTCCTTGATTGTGACAGCACTGATAACACTTTCAAAAGAAAGAATAAAAACTAAATTGTGGAATTTCATGGACTTCTCCATATTTCTTAAGTGTGTGGCCAGTGTTTGTACTTTGCCACAGGATTTTTGATGAAACTAACACACCATTTGTCACAAGGCAATTTGGACAAGAGACTGTAAAGCAATCATTACCATTCATTTCCATTAGAATAGAATTCAAGGTAATATTACCTGCATTACTTATACATGATCTTGCCACGTTCAATAAATCTAAAAAAGGAGAATTGACCTGTTAGGGTATAGTGTTTTTTTTTTTTCCTTTCTTTTTATAGGGTATAGTGGTTTTTAAAATTGAAAGAGCAATAACTATAGAGCTGATTTTAAATTTATTATTTCTCTTTAACATTTAGAAATACTCCCGGCACAGTTCTAGGCACACAGGGAGCACTGAATAAATTGTTACAAATGTTGGCTGTTTTATGTAGAAACGTTAGTCTTTTTGTTGATGTTGTTCTAGACATTTAAGGGGAAGAAATGAAATGCTGTGAATCCTCTACCTGTGGAATCCTACTGGGTACAATCTTATTTATAGGCATATGCAAACAATATGAATACAGCACCTGTAGTTGTTTTAACTTTAACTTTATATCACTATGATTTTAAATTTTTTGCCTTCTGGTGTCGGATTTTAATTTTTTGCCCTGTACACTCTCCCTCAGTGCACCCTCCACAGCTTGGCAGGACACTCTGTCTGGAATTGCTGAGTGAACAACTTCCTCTGCTGTGATCATGAAACCCTAATCTTTCCCCTCGCGAGAGAACTTTCTGTGCCTTCTGAGCGCATATGCTACATCTCCCCATCTTGCCTCTGAAGTACATTCCAGACACGTGACAGACGTGGCCAAACTATTTACAGCAAGTTGTGCACAGGAGCATTCACACTGGGCAGCTGGGAAACTGGGCTTGATGCACAGGAAGGTTTCTGTTTGACTTGAATGTCATAAACAATGAGATCACAAAAGTAAATACTCCACATCTGGCTGTCTGGATTCTTACGGGTATGGACATTTCTGGAAAGAAAGATAGAAGCCGTGTGGGTCGTTGAGCATCACCTCGCCTATGTAATTATAATATTTTCTGAAAGGCAGAAAAGAGGTTGGCCGAGTTGACTCTTTGACTAGGTCTCGCTCTCCTGGTAGCAGTCACTGTGTTTGAACCGGCCCAGCATAGACAAATTAAAGCATTCAAATATTTCAGTGTGATATGGAGATACTCATAGTGGAAGCAGACATGCGATTACTAAGGTCAGAGGTTTCAGTCTTGACTTACTACAACAAAGCAGTTGTTTTAGCTACCGCAGAATATAGTTTGTTTCCCCCCTTAATATTGAAGAAATTTTCTTAAGATACCATTTAATTAAAAAAGAGCATGTCACTTTCAGAAAAAAATTTCTTGATATTCAATTTAATAATAAATCTAGGTGCAAAAATGCCAAAATAACTATCTTCTATGCTTTAACCAAACATGCAGAGCTTTAACTTTACAGGTAACCATTAGCCGTGGAAATAAAATTCAGTTAAAGGTGAAAAAAATCAAGAATTGTAATAATGAGCCTGAATATGTGTTAAAACATACGCATTTTTTCTTGAAATGTGTTTGCATTAGGGATAATCTATATTTGTTGATTCTTTAGCATACTATTTGCACTTCAAATGCTTTTCCTCTTCTTATAATGCACAGTAATAAAAGGTAATATTGTGTTTGGAAGTG
Organism: Fukomys damarensis; assembly: GCF_012274545.1. NCBI lineage: Eukaryota > Metazoa > Chordata > Mammalia > Rodentia > Bathyergidae > Fukomys > Fukomys damarensis. The sequence continues at coordinate 34,053,464 of NW_022900944.1, forward strand.
TGCTGGCAAGGGAAACTGGTGGAGTTAATCCAATAACTTGGATTTCCTTGGAGAAAAAGAACTATAGAAACACAAGGTATTATTATCACTATTATTACTCTGTGGAGCTGGAAACCCTGTCTGCCCTTTGTGAAAACTGGCCATTTAAGAAAAATGCAGAATTGTCATAGCAGGGGCTGAAAGAGCTTTGTATTTTGAAAAATGCACACATCTAGGTAGTAGGAATTTGTTGTTAAAGAAACGGACTTGCTTGGGTTTATTGTTGCTGTTCCTCATCTTCGAAGATAATGCTAGGAATGATTGTTTTCCAGGGTAAACTATCAGTAAAAATCTCAATAGTTGAGGGCACCCGCAGTGAAAGTGGAAATATGGTTCTTTACGTTAGGAGTTTTAGGGCGCTGACTCTTGGGACTCAGGTAAACACAGACTCTGGAATGCATAGTAGGAGAATACATTTTGTCCTTGACATTGGAACACTTGTGACGAGGAGAGACATAGTTCTGTGTTTTGGCTTAGGAGGTGTTAGCATTAGATAGGCAGTAAGTATTGCAAGGGAGAGGCCTATCTCTGAAGTTAGACTAGTGTCCATTCAAATCTTGGCTACTCACCATAAAAAAAGCACAGCTGGTTTCATCTGTAAACTGAGGATGATAAAATCGTATCAAAATAAATAGCTTGCATATAGGTCAGTTCTCAGACATGGAGGCCTGCATCTCAATTAAAGCTGACCTAAAATTATACTGATAGCTGTTACCAACCTAATGTTACCAAGATAATGATAGGGTTTCTGCATAACTCAGGTCTCCGTTTTCTACTTTCTGCTGCTTTCTTTAGAGTATCAGAGGGAGAAGGAGGAAAGATTATAATAAAAATTCTCCAAATTTGGAGGTGAAAGAGAAGTTACTCATAGCGTATGTTGGCTTGATATAAGTTTATACTATATCAACATGATTTAGCGAAGTGAAATATAGGAGTTAAAATTATGCTGCTTATTTGGCCAGATACATTTTTGACTGTATCATGAATGCCATTGTTACCAGTTCTTTCTTGGCTAAAGAGTAGATGATCTCTTTAGGGCAACATCTTTAAAAATGCTTCAGCAGTTTGCTTTTTATTTTTTAGACTTTATTAGGCATATCTGCTTATTACAATCGTAGTTATCCTGTAGCTTTGTTAGCTCACAAATCAGAAGAGAACTTGTTTCAATGTTTTCCTTTTGAAGATGTGTATTGTGAGAGGGTATTTTAGGTTCCAGGTTAACTTCAGATAAAAGAGAAGTATTACCCAAGTTCATTTGCATAAGTGGTCTTGCATCTGAGAATAATTATGTGTGCAAACATATCTATTTCAAAACACGATGAACATTTTTTTTTTCTTTTGGTACTGGGGAACGAGCTCCAGACTTTGTGCATGTGAGGTAGGCAGTGGAACCACTGAGCTAAATCCCTGGCCCTAGGATGAACACTTTTTTGGGTGTCAGAGATGGCCTAACACTGTTGATTCAATCACATGATTAGAGCTTTGATAAAAATTTGGGGCTAACACTGGAAGCAACTAATTTATTGTTATGAATTGCTCAGCAGACATTTTTATTCTTCCTAGAGAAGCGATAAATCTGGTTCTCATTTTAAGATGGTACCGTATCTAAATTTGACCCAGATAAAAACCTTTAAGGTAGCTACATTTCACCAAAGCCAAACAAATTCTCATATCTTTTTTCTATTTCTAAGGGATGCATGTTGGCTCCTGGTTGCCCTTTTCCGTACAGCTGTACCAATGGTCCCCTTTTTATATATGCATAGTTACATATATAGTGCTCATTTGCTTTTTTTCTTGCTGTTATCTTTTGTCAAATTATATATTCATGCTCTCTTAATTTTTCCCTTGTCTTCTCCCTGCTGGTGTGAAATGAATTCCTTTTTCTGCAGAAGCTCAGCAGGAAATGGATTAATGCAGCTGGAACACAGCTACTGTAGTGTCAGGATGCTGGGGTGACCTCTGTATTTGAAAAGTAGAGGACTGAAAAGTATCCAGCAGCTAAAAGTCAGAGAAAAAAAAATCTCGATGCATCTTGTTCATTTCCACTGTGGAACTGTTGCAGCATCTCCAAGGTAACTCAGGGGAAAAAATTAAAAACACGTGCACACATACGTATAAAACCTTACATGAAGATGAAACGGATAGAAATGCTGAGGCTGGGATATGCTTTAATACATTCCAAGTTAGCAACTCAGTAGGGACCTGGGGGAAGATTGAGGTACATGCTTGGTACAACCAGAGATGTGAATTGTCCCTACCTCGTCAACTTAAATTATATTATTTCCAGCAGTGCAAACTGCCACCAAAATTCATCTTTCCAAGGTAAAACAGGTTCACGTGTCTGGCCATCCTTCATCAATGTCAGACCATGATGTTTGGTCTTTGCTTGGATATCTGTGTTGCTGAGGCCAACAGCAACGTAAGCCAGCACCAAAGGGATGTCCCTGTTCTTTCCTGCTGGGTCATTTGCTTGCCAAGAATGTTTTTTTTTTTTTTTTACATGACTAATATTCAATGAAATATCTGATGTTTAAAAACAAGATTGCTTAGCTTTGCAATTGTTATTAAATTCTTTTTCTGGGCTATAATGCATAGGCTTTGATCTAAAGTCCTACCGTTGCTAGAATAGCTTGTATGATTACGATAATGTGCACTGCTCTTTTTGCTATTCCTATAGGGAAAATAAACCCCACATTAGTTCCATATTAGTACCTGACTTGGAGAAGTTAAAAAGCACCAGAAAAAAGGTTAAACAGAGTCAAGTACACATAAGAGAGCTGTGGTTATTAGTGTTCAGGGAGCCATTAAAAAATTCTGCTTATACAGAAGAATTTATTGGTACTCCTGCTTCTGGCTGCTTTATGCATTTTAATAAAGAAGTAGGCTATGTGTGCGTGCTCGCACGTGTGTGTGTGTGTGTGTGTGTGTGTGTGTGTGCTTGCACACATTTTATGGCTACGATTGAACAAGGACTTTAGCTATTCGGTCTGTCACTAATTTCATCCTTTCCCCCCTGTCTCCCTCTTTTAACTTTCAGCTTCCCAGACAATATTATGATTTTGAAAATCCTTCAGTTCCATTTTTATTAAGGCAATACTGAAAGAATATGCCTATTAACTCCATGGATTTTTTTTCTCTGATATAGATATACTGGGAAACCTTTTAACTTTAGCGAGATATTTGAAGGTAATTAGAGAAAAATCTATTTAGTTTCATGAAACAGGAAAGCGTTTTGAAATTCAATATTTCTTGGGTGCTTTGAAATTTTTAAAAAGCTATTTGTTAGGAAAGACATGTGGGTTACGGTTTAAAAAAGTGATTTGAGCGTATATGTTTAACTATTCTCAGTGAAACAACCAAAGAAATACAAAATGAGACAAAAAGGTATGCCAAGTTTTATGAAAGCTAGGATAGAATGATTTTGACATTCGGAAACTCGGAGAGATCTTCGCAAAATATACTGTAGACAAGACTGACTTACGAGGAGAGCATATAAGCATGTGGAAGAAATGCTTCCTTTTCCCTAAGAGCAGCAGACACTGAGAGAAACCCAACTGTAAGCCTGAGGTGCTATGAGTTTGAGGGCAGGAGTGATCTCTGCTCTCAGGGAGGGCAATAGGAACGTGGGGGACAAATACCAATCTGTCAGATATACCGGGTAGAACTTTACGCAGCACTCACTCTTAACTTGTACTTGGGGCACATGTCAGGCTAAGTTATATGAAATTTGCTGCTATACCTAAACCCCCTCTGATCCTTTTGTGCAGGTTCCTTTTTGGTACGAGGGATCGAACTCGGGCCCTTGCACTTGCAAGGCAGGCAGCAGAACCATTGAGCTAAATCCCTGACTCTGTGCAGGTTCCTTTTAATGCATTTTCCCCATGGGAAGAGAACATGGTTTGTATGACTTGGATTTGTTTTTTAGGTTTATTGAGATTTGCTTCATGTCTTCAAATGTGGTCACTCCGTAAATGTCCTATCTGTTCTTGACTAGGGTATTTTGTTATTGATAGAATCGATAGGGCATGGTGGTTGAAATATCTTATTTTCTGTTTCTTTATTCCATCAGTTATTGAGATGGGTACTGAAATCTCTAACTGTAATTGTGTGTTTGTCTACTTCTCCCTGTGGCTTTATGAAAAGGATAGGAGCTTTTGGCTCATACTTTGAAATAGTACTGTTAAGGGCATAAAAATTTATGGTTATTAGGTTGTCTTGATAAATGGAGCTATGACATTCTTTACTCTGAAATCTGCTTTGTCTGATAATATCACTCCAGTTTTCTTTTGGTTAGAGTTATCATGGTATATTTTTTCCCATGTTTTATTTATTTATTTATTTTTGTACTGAGGATTGCACTTGGGTCCTTGCGTTTGTCAGGTAGGCGCTGGAACCACTGAGCTAAATCCCCAGCCTGTTTTTAGTTTTAATGTTAATATTTTGGGATTGGATCTTGCTATGTTGCCCACACTGGTCTTGAACTCCTGTGCTTAAGCAATCCTCATGCCTCAGCTTTCCGAGTAGCTAGGACTACAGGCATGTGCTCCTGCACCCAATTCATCTTTTTAATTTTTAACCAATGCGTGACTTTGTATTTAAAGCAGTATTTTTTGTAGTTAAATGTAGTAACTCTGATTTTATACTCAGTCTGACAATCTTTTCCTTTTAATTGGGGTATTTAGATCTTTTATATTTAGTGTGGTCATTGATTATCACCTGGTTATTGACTTTGTAATTATATTATTTGTCTTTTTATTTTTTTTATTTCTCTTGGATTAATTGAATAGTATGATTCTGTTTTATCTCCTTTTGGGTTCATTAGCAATAACTCTTAAGGTTGCTCTTTAGAGGTTGTGCTAAGGTATGTAGTATACATCTTCATCTTTTATTAGTTCACTTTCAAGTAACATTATATCATTTCATGTGTAGAGTAAAAATTTCACAATAAAATTATTATGGTTTGTGTCTAGATGTGGTCATAGGGTTTTTCAGAGGTGGCTGAATCTAGAGCCTGGTGCTAGGATTAAGGGTGTGTGATTACTGAATCAGTCAACTGACTGGTTTGGCACAGCCCTGGTCCTGGAAGCCTGGAAAGATAAACTGGGCAGAAAGATGCTGCTAAAGTCCCTTGTTGCTTTTGCCACCATGTGGGCACTGTGAGCTGTTTCTTCTTTGTGGTGCCCCTCTGCCATGTGCCACTCTGCCTTGGAGCCAGCCAACTGTGGACTGAAACCTCTATGAACTGTGAGATGAATAAACCTTTCCCCCTTAACTTTGGGTATTACGTATTTTGTCTCAGCAACAAGAAAAGTAACTAAGACAAGAATCCCTTCTTGACTTTTGTGCTCTTCTTATGTTTACTTTGATAGATGTTACAAGTTCCCTGGGGTATTGTATTTAATTTTGTTAAAGCAGTCAAGTATGTTTTAAAGAGATCTAAGAAAAAAATGTATTTATCCATGATGTTAACATTTCTCATTATCCTTATCTTTATTCCTTTATATAGATTCACATTTCCATTTGGTATTATCCTGTCTAAAGTGCTTCTTTTAACATTTCTTATTGTGTAGCTCTGCAAGTAAAGTGTTCTAGTTCTTGCTATCTGAGGAGACCTTTGTTTAGTTTAGATTCCAAAGACACTTTCACTGTGTACAGACTTCTGTGTCTCCACTCAGGGATTTCGATGGCAGTTGCACCTTAGTTCCATTGTCCTGCTCCATGGCCTGTGATCTCAAAGTAGAAAACTCAAGTTCTTTGGGCTCATCTCATTTGCTTTGCATTCCCTAAGGATCACCGTTTTCCACTGCCTACTGTTCAGTGTCTTAAATTATTTTTTTTTTCATATATGTTGACTATAATTTAGTTGTTTCTGGGAGGGGAGTGAATCTGGCTCCTGCTATTCCATTGTGATTCACAGTGGTGGTCCTTATAATTTGAGAGTGAACAAATTTGGAGTATTCTTTTCTTCATATATTTGACTCCATGTTTAGTGTAAGCAAGTCTATGAATGTCAAATCATCTTTGAAAATTATAGCTCTATCCTCAAGCAACTTTGTTTATTTATTTATTTAACTTGGCACGTACATCTACTTTTCATCTCTTTGAAATATTTTTGCTTTGTTTCCTACCTACCTGGAATTTCATTGACCACCCATTAGTTTGGTTGTACTGTTTTATTTATTTTTCCTCATTGAGTTTATTGGTACATTTTAGGGACACAGTGCAGTTACATTCCTCATTGGGATCTTGTACCTCTACATGACAGGTCTTGGTTCTCATTTTTTCCCCTTGTCCCTGCCCTCTCTTCACCCCCTCCTCCCCTCCCCTTTACAAACACTTCATTTCCATTTTTTCGTTTTTTGTTTTTCTGTTTTAAATTTGGGTTTTGCTTTAATGATGTCTGAAATTTCTTTGACTATCCCTTTATTTTGTTTTTACTGTTTTAAATTTACATTTTATTTTAATCAAAGTGTAATATTACATAATGAATGTATAATATTGCCAAAGTCTATGATTCATAGTATTATAGGCTTCCTTAAGTTTGAAGCCTGTTCATAAGTGGAAATTAGTTTCCTTTTAGCTGTTTTTTCTGTTATTCCCTGTATGGTTTAGAATTTTTTTGTTTTGTTTTGTTTTTTGAGACAGGGTCTCAATATGTAGTTGAGACTGACCTGGAGCTCACTAAGTAGCCTAGGCTGGTCTCGAACTCACAGTGATCCTCCTGCCTCAGCCTCCCGTGTGCTGGGATTACAGGCGTGTGCCACCATGCCTGGCTGTATGGTTTAGAATAAAAAAAAATACTACAGTTGGTTCCTCTCCACCATTTTCAGACATCTATGTTGATGAGATTTAGCTTTTTATACAGTGTTGCTCTTTCTGATCCCTCATTATAGATACATATTCAGTTAAATTGAGAATCGGAGTTTTTGTTAACATAACTACATAAACATTGCAGGCAACTAAATAATTTTAAAGTGCTGCATTAACATTATGTTGCATTTTTAACCTTCGTTTTCCCTGGATTTGGTAATTACTTTATATTTCTTATTTTGTGTATACCTATCACTAATTCAGCCTCACATTCTTTGTGAAGGTGCAATACATAATTAAAAATGTGGATAACCTCTTAATAACTTTTCTTTTTTTGCAGGTACTTTTTCTTCCTCGGTCCTTCTCTCCTTGTGGTTTGGGACAGACAGCTTGCTTTCCAAATCTGTTGTACAGCTCTCATCCTAGGACTTCCCTTAACACTATTCTATGGATTCCTATCTTTAACCCTTTGCGTTAGGTCTCTATTTTTTTGTATTTTAAGTCTTCCTTGTTTTTTTATTTTTATTTTTATTTTGGGATCAAACTTGGGTCCTTGTACTTGCAAGGGAGGCCACCGAACCGCTGAGCTAAATCCCCAGCCCCTAGTCTTCCTTGTTTGTAAGTTCTCCTTTTTGTTTATCATGTCCTCTAAGAGCTTCTGTAGAAATGGCCTGTGGAAAGTAACTTATTTGAGATGTTGCATTTTGTAAGTGTCTTTACTCCATTCTTTGTTTCATACTTCAGCTAAACCTAAAATTCCATGTTGGAAATTTGTCTTTTAGAATGTTTGAAAGATAGGCTAGCTTTCATCGTTGGTGTTAAGAGGTCAGATGGAGTTCTAAATTCTTATGCTTTGCATCAGGTCTGTTTTTTCACTTGGGAAGTTTTAAAACCTTTCTTATTTTAAATAGATGATGTGCCCTACAGGAAGTTCCTTGTATTAATTGTACTTGATATCAGTTGGGCCTATTTAATTTGGAAAGTAGTGTCCTTTAGTTATGGATAATTTTTTATAGCATTACATTGATAATTTCCTTCCCCCCATTTTTCTTCTTTCTGAAACTTATATTAATAACTAACCCGCATTCTGAAATTACTGTGTGGCAGAGACTATTATAGGGGCTTCACATGTACTAATTTGCAGTAGGTACCCCTGACATATTACTTTTCCTGGTGCATAAACAGAGGTGCTCAGAGAGGCTAAGGAATTTTTCCCAGGTTAGGTTATGCATGTGGTAAATGATGGAGTTGGAATTCAGATCAGGGCCGTGCTGGGTAGGTGTAGGGACTTGAATTCTCCCTTCTATAAGTTTTCAAGGGCCCTGAACTCCAACTTCCAGGGTTCCCCAGTGCCTCTCCTGAGCCCCTCTGAAGCTATGCAGCGGAAACTAGCTTGCTCTGCTGCCGGCCTGGGTCAGTTGCGTCTACTACTCTGACAGCTTTCCAGGTCCAAGCCCTTGGGAAGAGCTATTTTCCTAATTACTACATTTCCACGGTCTTTTAAAAAATATTTTCTAAACACTATTCCATAAATATAGCAATATCTTAAGATTGTTTTCATGGATTACAAAGAATAATGTAGTTACTCTTCTGGGCAAGAGGCTATATTTGATTGCAAGTAATAGAAAATACCATAAAAATATCTTAATAAATGAGAGCAGTTGGCTGTTGTTCTTTGGATTCCAGTGGGTTGGTTCATTTCAGGGGCTCAAAAAGAATGTCTAGAACCTAGTTTCCTTTTATTTCTTCTGTCTGTTTCTAAAATGTTGGCTTTATTGGATTCTCATTTAGGAAGGAGAGGAATTTGCTTTCACAGGAACTGTCCATGTCTTTTTAGATCTCATTGGCCCAGTTTGAGTCATGTACTCCATCCCTCAACCAACAGCTCCACCTGGTTCCATTGCTCAGCTTAGGCCTGAGCTGCCTGCGCCATCTGGGGTTGAGGAGAAGGGCACCTCTCCCCAAAGCATGTGGGAGAATGGGCCAAGGGAGAATGCATATTGCATGAAAGCTAGGGATGTTATCAAGAGACAGGTAAGCTATTTTGATGAAACACATGATATGTCTGTTATCCATTTTTCTGGATATAAAATTTCTCTCTGTCCTCTCTTGCTTTCTCTCTGTCTCTCCCTTGTATATATCTATATCTATAGCTATGAAACTGGCAGTAGGAATAAAAAAATTCTTCAAAATATGCTTATAACATGATCATAAATTCTATTTCTTAAAACTTATCTCAGAGAGGGCCAGGGATTTAGCTCAGTGGTTCTGCTGCCTGTCTCCCAAGCACAAGGACCCAAGTTCAACAACAACAACAACGACGACAACAACAAAAAAACCCTTATCTCAGAGAAAAATAATGGGTATGTAACATATAAACATCCTGTCATTATGCAGCTAAAGCTACATCATTTATAGTAACTATAATCCTGGAAATACTTAAATGTCAACCACATGGATTTGATTAAATTGCATATGCAGCATTCAGTATTCATCCCCTGAAATACTACTTAACAATGAACAATGATGCTATTAAAATATTTAATGGCATGGAAAATCATCCCTGTGAGTTGGATGGTAGAAAATGCATGCATGCATATTTATATTTACATAAATTACTTCCAATTAATCTTCAGTCTTTAAAGTTCTTTTCTGATCATTAAGTCTTGTATTTCTTGACTTATTATACTGGTTAGAACTTTCAGTTCAGTATTGTAAAGAATTTATGAAAGTGGACATCCTTACCTTGTTTATGATTTTAGGGGAAGAGTTAGTTTATACATTAAGTATAATGATGCATTTGTGTCCTTCATCAGATTAAGAGCTGACAATTTTCTGAGAAGTTTTTATTGTAAAAAGGTGTTGAATATTGTCATATATTTTTACATCCATTGAAACGATCATGTGATTTTTTTTCTTATTGTGTTGTAATTACATCGATTGATTTCCAAATGTTAAATCAACTGTATAGTCTTAAAACATCTCACTTTTCATGATGAATTCATATGTAATCTTTTTTTTTTTTTTTAATGGGGGTTCGAACTCAGGACCTTCTGCTTGCCAGGCGGGTGGTGGAACCACTGAGCTAAATCCCTGGTCCTGAATTACTATTTAAATACATCGCTGGATTTAATTTGCTAAGATGTTGTTAAACATTTTTTCAACTGTGTTCATGACAGACATTGATCTATAATTTTCTTTTATTATATTATCTGTCAGGTTTCTACAATAGCAAGTTCCTCTCTTTCCTAAGAGGGCTTCCAGAATAACTCTCTCAATTTGCAAGTGAGGAAGCAGATAGGCTCAGGAATCATTAACAAGCTTTGAGTGACTTCTGGTTAATGAGTGAATGAATGAGGTGAAATGAACAAATTTATCAAGTGAACTTCAAGCCGGGCATGGTGGCACACACTGTAATCCCAGCACTCGGGAGGCTGAGACAGGAGGATCACTGTGAGTTCGAGACCAGCCTAGGCTTCATAGTGAGTTCCAGGTCAGTCCCAACTACATAGTAAGACCCTGTCTCAAAAAATGAAAGCAAGCAAACAAACAAATAAGCAAAAATACCAAAATCACTGTGAGCGAGACCAGCCTAGGCTTCATAGTGAGTTCCAGGTCAGTCCCAACTACATAGTAAGACCCTGTCTCAAAAAATGAAAGCAAGCAAACAAACAAATAAGCAAAAATACCAAATAGTTTCTCTGGTGTTAGAAACTGAAAATGTAAATGGGAATCAATATGTATAATAGATAATGTGAAATAGGAAAGAAAGTTATGAAGGGGAAGTGGGAGGAGCTGGGGAAAGGAAAGAAGGGAAAAGAATAAATATGAGAAAAGGAAAAAAACAGAAACAGTTTTGTAAATATGGAGGGTTGGAGGGTTTGAATGGAGGGCAGGAAGATGGGAAAAAAAATAAGAACCAAGATATATCATGTAAAGGTATGAATTCCCAGTGATTAATGTCATCATGTTGTACAGCTGCAGTGTACCAATAAACTTAATGAAAAAACAAAAACCCCAAAACAAGTGAACTTTAGATGCCCTGCATAGGCATGCTAATGCTCATTGCAATTTTCTATACTTCATTGTGTATATTGAAGTTTCCTAGCAGACAGAACATGATCTGTAAGAGTCTGGTGATGGGACTGAGCTCTGAAGAAGTAGGGCTGGAGCATGGAGAATGAAAGGGAATTGAGAAGAAGGGCAAGGCTGAACTCGTATGACCTCGGAGTTTCCTGAGAGTCCTAATGTTTGTCCTAGCAGCAGAGGGACCCCGTGGAAAAGATTTAAACTACACGGTAAAATATTGATTGGAAGGGTTTAAGAGTAAGCATGGGAACTGATGCCAGTGTCTAGGCAAGACATAATGGTGGATTAGATTATGGTGGTGAGATTCAACTGGACAGATTTTGAAGATTAAGAAAAAAAAAGACCTGGTCACAGATCGGCTGTGAGGAGCAGGGAAGAAGAGGTATTAAGAAAGAGAAGGTTAGGGCTGGGGATTTAGCTCAGTGGTTCCTTGCAAGCCTTGCAAGCCTTGCTGCCTTGCAAGCACAAGGACCTGAGTTCGAGCCCTGGTACAAAAACAACAAAACAAACAAACAAACAAACAAAAAAAGAAAGCAAGAAAGAGAGGGTTTCTGGTTTGACCAACAAAAAAGATGTTTCTATATCATTAACTATCATCTTTCCACAGAGTGTATTTTGAAAGATTCTACTTCTTGCCAAGTAAGGACCAATAGTAAGCCTGTTAGGACTTTAGTAACATTTAAGTTCTATCTTCCTAATCTGTAGCAACTTCCCAAGCCATTGTAAGAATATTTATTGATAAAGAAATTATTACATCCCTTAGACTTGCTCAGAAAAAAATCTGTTAAAATGTGTATATTGAAATGTACACTCACAGATAATATCATACTTAAAGACTGAGAGCTTTCTCTTCTAGGATCAGGAATAAAGCAAGGATTTTCACTCTTTTTACACCCACTTAACATTGTACTGGAGACTCTAGCCAAAGCAATTCAGCTACAAAAAGAAATTAGCAGCATCCATATTGGAAAGAAAGAAATAAAAGTATCATTTTTCACAGATGATATGATCTTGTTTATAGAAAATTGTAAGGAACCCACACACAAAACTATTAAATCTATTAAACAGTGTTGCAGATGTAGAAATTGACTGTTTATATATACAGAAAAGAGAAATCTAAAAATGAAATTAACACAATTCCATTTTTAGAAATATCAAAACGAATATAATAGCTAAGAATAAGTTCAACTTGAAAGGTCCAAGACTTGTACACTAAAAACTAGAAAATAACATGGAAAGAAATTAAAAGCATAATACACAAGGCATCCTATGTTCATGGATATAAAAGAACTAACTGTTAATATTGCAATACCCCTGTAATTGATTATAAATTCAATACAATCCCTATTAAAATTCCAGAATTTTTTTCAGAAATAGACAAGCTGATTGTAAGATCCATAAGTAAATGCAAAGGATCCCATATAGACAAAACAAATTTGAAAAGGAAGAGCAAAGTTGGAAGACTGAAACCATCCACTTTAAATCCTACTACAAAGCTACAAAAGTGAAGATCGACTTAACTATAGACATATAGATCAGTGGAATAAAACTGAGTGTCCAGAAATAAACTCTGACTCTTATGGTCAATTGATTTTCATTGAGAGTGCTGAGGAAATTCAATGGGGGAACGAATAGTCTTTTCCACATGCTGCTGGGACAACTAGATACACATATATAGAAAGATAATGTTGGACCCCTTTCTTACAATATAGAAACATTAATGTAAAATGGGTTAAAAGCCTAAATGTAAGATGTAAAACTGTAAAATTCTTAATAGAAAACATGTGTAAATCTTTATGATTTATGTCTTGGTGATTTTTTAGAAAGCATAAAGCATAAAGAACTAATGTAAGATAAGTTGGTTTTCATCAGAGTAAACTATTTTTGTACTTCAAGGACAATATCAAAGCAGGAAGACAATCTGCATGAAAATACTAGCAAGTCATGTTTAAGTTTTTCTTATCCAGATTATATAAAGACAATAATCTCATTTGGGTATGAGCAAATAGTTTGAATAGACATTCCAAAGAAAGAAAATATAGAAATGGTCAATAAGCACATGAAAACTGTTCAGCATCATTAGCCATTAGGGAAATGGTAATAAAAATTGTACTGAGATACTGCCTCACACCTACTAGGATTGGTGTAACAAAAAAAGATAGACATTAACAAGTGTTGATTAAGATACTGAGAATTTGAGTCCTTCATACATTGTTGATGAGACAGGAAAGTGACGACTTTCTTTGGAAAACATGTCAGTTCCTAGGGAAAAGGACAAGCTGATTCTAAAATTCGTATGAATGTACAAGGAGCTGGAAATAGCCAAAGCAATTGTGAAGAAAGACAAATCTGATCATCTAATTTTCTGGATATGAAAATGTATTACAACTGTCATCCCAATCTCTATATAGAAAACTATTTTGGGGGGCTATAGGGGAAAAAGTGTTTCTTGATGGGTTTACACTAGGTTCCACTTTACTTCTTGAGATGGTAATATGTTCACCTCTCCACACCATCCAAATATCAAATATATGACCCAGGCAAAGAGAACCAGGATATTGGAGGGGAAGGCAAATAAAAGAGAAGAAAAGGCTAGCCCACAACAAATGAAAAATACTCAGAGGTTCTTAGGCTGGGTCAGATAGAAAGAAAGCCATGCAGGGTTTCAACATATGCTAATTCTCATATGGATCACATGAATGTTCACCTTAACAAATGCAACTGTAAAGCTTCAGTCTCAGAGTCTTATAAGGGTACAGGAAGCCACACGTTCAACAGTAATTTCCTAATGCAGAAGAGTGAGGCTATTAATACCAAGGAAGGACAGGAAGCAGCCTTTGCTTAATATTTTAAGGTAATACTTAAAAAATACAGGGTATGACATACATAGCTATATCTTTGCATCTCTCTAGATTATAAGATCAATTCTTTACATTGATATATTTCTTAATAATGGTATTTTCAACTTTCCTGTCTTTTGCATGTCATTGCAAACAAAGTTAAATGATATCAGCTCTAAAATGTTTTTCTGTCATTCTCAAAGAGGAGGTTAAAAAAAAGGTACACGAACAAAGATATCCCTTGGTGTTAGATCCCAGCAGTACAGCATCATGACATTTATCTCTAACATAGCCAACAAAGACCATGAGGGAAAGCAAAACTGTGTGTATTTGTATAGAGAGTTTTTTCTTGTAGATGGACAACATTATTAACAACCCCATATGAAGAGGATTTTTGAATGAATAATTTTGAGTGAATAGAAACTAGAAGCCATTACAAGAATAAAAGGAGAGAAAGTCATTTCTTGAAAAAGACACAGAACATTTATATTATTTTTTTGTATTTTTTGGTTATTGGCAAAAGTACTGCCTATTTTTTAGAATTGTTTCCTACCGAGTTCAAGTAATTCTTTGTACTTTCTCTGTGGTTTTTGTGGATGTAGTTATTTCCTCTGCCTTCTAGCTAATTTTCTTTTCTGAAATGATGATTTCATCCATAACACCCTATGAGATTGTTATTTTCTGATCAGCTTTCATTTTTAACTCTCCAGATATCTAATTTTATCATGTTTTTTGGGGGTCTTTGGGTGGGGATGAGGTGTTGACTATTTTTTTCTCTATTGTATATCATCTACCTGGTTGATTATATGGTCTTTTGTTACTTTGTGGTAGGTAGACTTATCCTTAATTGAGAAAAAAAAAACAATTTTCCAGCTCCCTTTCTATAAATAAGAAGATGATAGTTTGTTTTTCTGGTAGGTCCTTGGTCCACTTAATGTTGGCATTTAGTTGGGTCAACTTGAAAGGTTATAATCTATAGAAATATAGTTAATGTCATGGGTGTTTTCAGTATAGTTTATTTCATTTTGAGAACATTATTAAGTTCTTTTTTAAAAAGGCATATGACTGTATAAAAGACTATGGCCCAATATTCTGTATCTTAATAGAATATAGATTTGGGAAAATATAAAATTCATCTGGAGTAATGAGATTTAGCTGATAAATTATTCAAATATCTCTTGCTAGTTAATGTGGCAAATCAGCTGTTCAGGAGGATAGAATATAGAGTTTTGAAAAAACTAAGCTGGCCTATGAATTAGCTGATGAATTATTTATTACCCTCAAACAGTGGGTGATGCTAAAATTGTTAGTATACTTGTAAGCGTTGATGGATTGATGAATAAGCCAAGGTCCATAGGCCGAAGTCAGCAAGTCAAATAGATCACTGAGCCAAAGAAGAAGCCAAAATCAAGTATCAAATTCCAGAGCAAGGAACTAAGATTTGGAAACTGCTGTCAAAAAGCCAAGGCTAGGCAGGTAGTCCTGGGTCACCCGAGTGGTACCAGCAAAGACACACATTTATCTTGCCTAACTCAGCTTTTACTGATTTGTCCATGGCCAGGAAGTACATAGCGGTTCATAGGCCCAGAGAGAAGCTAAGAAATAAAAAGGACAACTTTTCTGATAGGAACTGATAAAACATTAAACCATCCAGTGGATGATCAGACACCTCTTTCCTAGACAGTTGCAGAACAACTGACTAATAATTGGGGATTGAATCAATTACTTAATTGGAAAAATTTCTGGCTTTAAGATTCTGTAATTAATTTTTGTCTTTCTGTATTAGGGTGTTGGAAAATAGAAGGTCAACGACTTATTTTGGGAACAAATATCAAACTCTGTTTCCAACAGAAAGTGTTCTTGAGCAAACTACGAAGAAAACAAATGCTCTAGAACTGATGATTCTGAGTCATAAGGATGTTCAGATTAAAATGTCTTAATCAGTATCAAGAAGGATATTCCTTTAACTGACCGGTGGATTTTTCTGTTCTTTTCAGATACAAAATGGTATTGATCTGGGTGCATTAAGTGACATGGTATACTGTGTTTGTTGGTTTTTTCACTATTTCACTTCAGTAGTGACAAATGGACAAATATGCCTTAGCCTGCTGTATTCTGAACATGTTCTGATAATTCAGTGGATATGGCGCATATGCCTACCCACCACAGTATCATCTTAGTATAATCACATAGAGTATGACCTGGCAGACCTCTGGGTCACTGGCCAGGATGGATTCTGTAATTATTATTGTAGTATCCTGTTAATATACAGGCTTAAGAAGACTTTCAGAATTGGTCAGAATCTTGTAAGATAATAGAAAGCCTGGTAGCTATTTCAAGCAAAGACTGTATTTGTTCAATAAATATTAGTTGGGTGATTATTAGTACCAGGTACTGACTAAGAACTGAAGAATAAAAGCAAATAATACTGAAAACAAAGAGGAGGCTTTCCTAATTATAACACATTTTATTGGCCAGGAAAGCATAATAATTATAATTTTTATTTGCCTAATAAGAAAGTCTCAATATATAATATGAAGCAAAATTAGACAACTACAGAGAGATTGTATCTCACCACAATAATGTCAGTCACTGGTAGGTCAAATATATAAAAATTCTGTAAGGGAATAGAAAAGTTGATTACAGCACTGAATAAGCTTGACTCAACTGATACATATAGAACATTCTACCCTACAACTGCGAAGTATATATATTCTCAAACATACATGTGATATTTATGTAAATTGACCATATTCTAGGTCTTGCAACAAGTTTCAATACCTTTCACAGCATTCAAACCATACAGTTTATGTAGATCTGATCTTAGTGCAATCTATAATAAAAAATAACTAGGAGAACCTCCTATCAATTTCAGTGTTTAATAAGAAGACAGAGACTACTTTGAGTATTTAGGAAGTTCATTGTAGGGTTTCAGAAAGCCTCGAAGAATACGAAGAAATATATAGGCTTGGTATGCTTCTGAGATGCCACTGTCTTGCCTTTGCTCCTACTGCCATTTCCACGAGAGGCACAGCCAGAACTACTGGTGGAGGCCAGAGAAAAGTGGCTTTTCCCTCTTGCCTTCTGCTATGTTACTACTGCCTCCCAGGAAGGGAACATCACAGGAAGACAACTGAGAAAAGAGAGCGGGAAGTGTCATTGCAGTCTCCTCGCTCTAACATCATAGAGGAGAAAACTGAAGAGCAAATGGAAGACAGGAGAAGTGGATCAGCACAGTCCACCCCTTTTGTTACTCAGCTCCAGTACACGCTCTTATATTTAAAACACTCATGTGACAACAAGAAAAACATTGTTTCCCTTACACAACGATCCATTTACTTTTCTCCCAAAAATGGAAGCTATGGAGTCCTATCACTAAGTGCATCTCTGGATGATGTTCATTTCTCTTTTAATCCAGTGACAATACCACCTGGATGTCTTGTACCATGAAAGCTAAACTATAAATTTAGCCACTATAAACATGAAATAAAATGGTAGTGGGAAGGGAAAGAGGTAAAAAAAGACAAGTACACACAAATATGCAGATACTAAGCAACAAAAAAGATGCTTAGTGGCTACAATGCAATTAACTTAGAAATCATTAAATAAAATAAAACTAGAAAAAGTATATTTTAGGAAGTGGAAAGCAGCTTATAAGAATTAAAGAGTCAAGGAAATAATGAGACAGAAAATATAACTTAAATATATTAAATATCAAAATTTATAGAATATAAAGTAGAATTTAGAGAAATTTCATGGCCCTAAATTCTGCAAAAGAAAGGGCTAAAAGGTACTATGATAAGCTTCCAGTATGAAAGGAAAGAAAGTAGAAAGAAATAACAGGCATAAAAGCAGTAATCAATATAATAGAAATTAAATGTTCAGTAGCCACAAAGCTAAATTATTTGAATAGACAAATATAACTGAGAACCCCCCAGTGAGACTGATCGAGACATCATAATAATTATGAGGATTGAAAGGAAACTATAGATGTTCCAGTTGTTGCAACAATAATATGAGGCTAATAAAAATGATAAGCTTTAGGCTGTGACTTTGAAAACTGATAAGAAATGGACAAAAATCTTAGAAAAATACAGTCTACCAAAAATGGACTCAAGAACAAATACAAAATTAAGAAATAATGAAATGATTAAATAACTTAATACATTGTGAAAAAATAGTTTCACAAAGGGAACTCTAGTCTCAGAAAAGCTGTATTCCAGGAGAAAGAAGTCCAAATATACCATATTCCAAAGTTTGGGGAAAAAATGTAAGCATAAACTTGACATGATGATAATAATATGATATGATAATATATGAAATTATAGACCAGTATTATAGTGAAAATACATGCACAAACCACGGACAAACATCAGCAAACTAAAATCTGTAACATATATAAAAGATATAAGTGAGCTGTATCTGTCCCAGGAATATAAAATTGGTTCAACTTTACAAAGCCAATTAATGTAATTACCACATTAGTGGATTAAAAGAGAAAATCATATTACCACAATAGATACAGGCGAAGCATTTTATAAAATTCATCCTATATATAGGAAGCCTGCTTACCAAACTGAAGTAAATTGCTTAAATTGCTGAAAGGTTTCTAAAAAAAGATAGGTCTTATACTTAACTGTGAAGCTTTTGAAGAGTTACATTTGAGATTAGCAAAGACCCCCAAAGCTACTTTTATTCAGTCTATCAAAGGTTCTGACCAGCACAGTGAATAAAAACAAGGAATAAAAGCTATCAGAACTGGATGGTAGGAAAGAAAATTGTCACCTATTTCCAGATGATATGATTTTGTAGAAAATACAAAAGAATGCTCAGACAATTTATTAGAATTAATAAGTGAATTTAGGAAAGTAGTTGAATATCAAATCAATATATAAAAATCAATTGTATTTCTACATGCTAGCAACAAACATCTAGAGAATGAATAAAAAAGATGCTTACAAGAACATAAAGATATGAGGTAGTGAGGAAGAAATTTAACAAAAAAGATCTAAGATCTTTGTGGAAAAAAGTGTAAGATTTTATTGAGAGATATTAAAGAAAATCTAAATGGAGAGATAAGCCATGCTTATGGATTAGAAGAATCAATATTGTAAAGATGTCAATTCTTCTGTAATTGATTTATGTTCGGGGCAGCTCTGTTTAAAACCCATCCAGGATTTATGTTTCTTCTGTGAAATTTGATAAGCTCCTTGTGGAGTATATATGGAAATTCGAGGAATCAAGGAATAACCCCAGTACTCTTGATGAAAAAGAACAAAGTTCAGGAAGTAGCTTACCAAGGTCAAGATTTACAGAGCTGTCGTAACTGAGACCCTTTGGTGGTGTTACAGGCATGGAGCAACACGAGAGGCATTAGGGGGCCCATACACATCCACACATAAAAGGATGCTTGGTATATGACAGTGCGTCAGTGGAGATCAGAGGGGGGAAGGATAGATTCTGTGGTAAATGGTGTTGGAGAGCTGGGACATCTGGGTGTGGATATGGTAAGAAAAAAAAAAAAAGGAAATCGTGTTCCATCTTGTATGATACACAGAAATCAATATCAGGTACATTAACGAACTTAATGGAACTTTAGGCTATCATTTTTAAACAAAGATGCTTTCAGAAAATATAGATTGTTTTCATGACCTTGAGGTAGGGAGGGATTTCTTAAACATGACACATAAACCCTAAGCATAAAGGAAAAGATTGAAAATGGGCCACAGTAAAATTGAGACTCCATCAAAAGCTAGCACATGAAAAGCAGCAGCATCAAACCCCCGAAAGATGTGTAAACTTGCAGAAGTTACTGGTAACACAGTCAGACAGAGGATCAGTATCCAGAGGCTGTAGGAATCATCTCTTCTATGTCCCAGATTTTGGAGCTCAGTGGTAGCGTGCTAGCCAAGCATGTGCAAGGCCCTGCGTTTGATTCCCAGTATTGAGAAACAAAACATTTCCCAGACTTTGAAGCACCTGGTTTATGATTATTTTCTGGAGATGGGCCTGATGCAAAATTTGGGAGGAGGAGGAGGAGGAGGAGGATGTCATCATCATTGTCATCCTCATCATCATTCTGGTACTGGGGACAGTCCCAGGGCCTTACAAATGTGAATCATGACATAGGGCACACCTTTGAGCTTCTTTTGGCACAGCTGGCCATTGCTATCCTTGATTTAGGTACTGCGATTTGGATCTGGAATATACTCCAAAGGCCTAGGTGTTAAAAACTGTGAGCTAAAACAAATCTTTCCTCTTTTAAGTTATTACTGTTTGTTTGTTTGTTTGTTTGAGACAGGGTCTCACTATGTAGTTCAGGTTGGCCTTGAACTGACTATGTAGTCCAGTCTAGCTTTGAATTCAAGGTGATCCTCCTGCCTCAGCCTCCGGAGTGCTGGGATTACAGGTGTGCACCACTATGCCTGTCAAGTTATTACTTTGTTACAGTAATGATAAGGGGGCCAAAAAATCAGGCAAGAGGTCTCCTTCATGAAGTCCTACGCTTTAAAGGTCCCTAAGCTCAGCCTCTTCTGACTGCACTCCCCACCTATGGGATAAGGAGTCTGTGTAGACAGAAGGATGTGACTACGTGGGGCAGCATGAAGGCTCCATTTGTATTCTCAACCCCAGTGCCATAAATGGTAGGGTGGGCTTGCTTCCAGTATCAGCGTCTTCTACTCCCTTGGTAGGACCACTGGGTATGCAGCAGCAACTGTGTCCTTGGTATTGGGCACCATATTGCCTTACACACCTGTGGGTTGTCTGAGCACCCACGGGCTCCAATTTATGATCATGCCCCAGTCCCGAGCTTCTTTTTGTGTCTTTGTTTCCTCTGCCCTAGGGGTCCAAGCTGCAGCTGCTTCCTGAAGGCTGTTAATGTCTGGGTTACCTTAGGATGATCCCCTTGTAGCTTTATTTGCTCTTTCCACCTTCCAACACCCTTGAAACTATTGCTCTTCTCCAATCCCATTTGTCTAAATTCCTTGTATGGTTTTAGTTTCTCTGACTGAACTCTGACCTCCATACCTGATGAATCAACGAAGAATAGACAAAGCAGAAGAAGTCTGGGGAAAAAGTCTCAGATATTTGCAGAGAAGGAAATGCCAATAAACAGAGAGGAAAATAATGCTTATTTTCATTAATAATCAGAGAAATCCAAAATAAGGGAGCTAGCCGTGGTAAGCAGATCTTCTGGGGTAGAGCGAACAACCGATGAAGGCACAGACAGGGCGTTCCGGGCGGGCACGAGACTGGGTTGGGAGTAGCTGTGTGTCCGCGGACACGGAGGGCCTCCCTGGCAGGATTGCTTTAATGAGCAGCCAACACGGAGTTTTGAGGTGGGCAGAGTCTTTTATTTTATTCTAACAATATCGCTTTTACTGAATTAGTACTGCTTTGTTGTCACATTGAGAAGAGACTTAGGGAAAAGGCTTCAGTGAGCAAACAAAACAAAACAACAACAACAAAAAAACCCCCAAAAAACAACCAAAAACAAACACTGAAAGAATGCATATGGTACATGTTTATTGACCTAAAGACCCCAAGTAGCCAAATGAAAACCTGTGGCTTCCGGGTATGCACACAGGTGGCAAAACTGTGCTATAAACAAAGGGAAGAATAAAAGCTGAGTTAGGGTAGAGGTGGCCTTTGAGGGGAGTAGGTGGTTTGATAGGGAGGGTACACGGGTGTCTCTGAGTGCTCTGTGTCTAAGTCTGGCTGGGTTTTTCACTGGCATTTACTTCATTAATATTTTAACTTAGAAGCACTTACTTAAGATACATATTACACATAAAAATTAAAAGGAGAAAAGGAATCGTCCTCTCGCTTTGTGTGGATTAAGACAAAACTTTAAGGTGTGATCCAGTAGCTGGGAAATGTGAATGAAACGATGTCAGTGCACTATTTTGCTGTGGTTATTTCTGGCACGTAGCTATCAACTCCGGCTATTGAAAAGACAGAATGAAATGGAGAACTGGGTGTCAGCCAGGATGGTTCTAAGGTAGAAACCTCCAATTAAGTTAAACATGCATTCGTCAGAAGTATTTATAGGTATTCAAAAATGGGCATCTGAAATGAACAGACACTTCTCAGACAAAGAAATAAAAGCAGCAAGTAAATATATGAAAAAATGTTCCACATCACTGGTCATTCGAGAGATGCAGATGAAAACAACACCGAGATTCCACCTCACCCCACAAAGAATGGCTGCTATCAAGAAATCAAACAATAACAAATGTTGGCGGAGTTGTGGGGAGAAAGGAACCCTTCTCCATTTCTGGTGGGAGTGCAGACTGGTGAAACCACTGTGGAAATCAATATGGAGATACCTCAAAGAGCTTGGACTAGAGGTTGCATTTGACCCAGCCATCCCTCTGCTGGGTATCTTTCCAAAAGAACTAAAAGACTCATATCACAGTGATGTATGCACACCCATGTTTATAGCAGCACAGTTTGTAATAGCTAAAACTTGGAAACAGCCCATGTGTCCATCAGTGGGAAACTGGATAAAGAAGATGTGGTTTTTCTATAAAATGGAATATTACTCAGCCATAAGGAATAAGAAATTAGATTCATTCATAGGAAAATGGATACATATTGAGGATATACTCCTAAGTGAAAGAAATAAGTCACACAAGTGTAAATACCGAATAGTTTCTCTGGTGTGAATAAACTGTAATAGTACAAGATCCTAATGAGATAACTGACGTTGTGAAATGGGAAGAAAAGGTCTAAAGGTGTAGGGAAGGTGGAATGGGTAGGGGAAGGGTAATAAGGGAAAAGAAAAATGTGAGAAAATGAAAAGATGGAAATAAAGTGTTTGTAAATGGGGAGGGGAGAAGGGGTGAAGGGAGGGCAGGGACAAGGGGAAAAAATGAGAACCAAGACCTGTCATGTAGAGGTACAAGATCCTAACAATGAATACAACTGTACTGTATCCCTAAAATGTACCAATAAACTCAATTAAAAAGAAGAAGAAAAAAAGAAGTATTTATGGGAGCATGAGTTACATGCACAAGAAAGTTTGGGTGGAGAGAGGAATATTTAATCTAGTTATCAAGATGGGATCAATATAACACAATTACTGGAGACATCGCTAAATTATTAATTGCTAAGTTGTGTGGCACCAGCTAAAAAATGCTGACAGTGACATCTAGGAATCTAAGATGTAATGTGCAGAAACTGTGTCTTTATTTTTGAATCAATGGTAACCTGAGTACAGAATTCTATAGTCAATTTTTATTACATTCGCTGAAAAATTATGCAAAGTGATTTGAAATTTTGCATCTGTATAAATACCAGGAATCTCTGATATTTACTAATTTCACATAGTTTGGCGACACACTCAGCTTCCTCTTGGGGATACTGCCTCTGCCTGGAGTTTCCCTGGAGTTCTCTTTCCATATTAGATAGGTACAAAATGTCCTTAGGAAAGTGCACTATTCCTTCTGCATTCTTGTTTTGCATCTTCTTTGGTATGAAAGAGATTGCTCAGTATTTTAACTGAAAATGCTCCTGCTCAGCTTAGACACAGTATAAGCAATCAAACGATAAAGAGTGTTATGACTTCAGGAATTTTAAATTTTCTTTCGGTTAATTATTTCCATAGAAAAACAAAACAATCTGATGGCTGGCACTTGCCCTCATTAAGTAAATTCAAGGAAGTATGTAAAGTCACTTTTGGGGAAGGCTTCATTATCAGTTGTGCTTTGTTTTAGTAGTCCTGTGTTTTGAGATATTTATTAAATATATTAAAATAGCTTACATATTTATTACCGATTCCTGTATTGTATGTTGTATATGTGTTGTGGATTCGTATACAAATATCATCTAGTGTTGATAGTTTTGCTTTGGTGCTCTGAATATAAGAAAGACTTTTAAAGTCTTGTAGCTAAAAATGCATACCTACTTTAGGTGTCCCCAGCGGACAATATCCAGAAACAAAATTAGCCGTGTAAATTGCTTGACATGGCTCTACTTTTCATACATTCCGAGGGGCCAAAGCATTTTGTCTTTGTGCTGTGCTTTGGTATTTGGTTAGAGCCACAAATAAATGGTACATTTTAGTGAACCATTGTAAAAATCTGACTTTCCTGTTGTAGTGATTTGGTTCTTTGATATTTATGGATTTTCCTTGAGATATTTTACCTTTGGAAACATTTGCACACAATTGCAGTGGCCTAGTAGTCTCACTTGCTTTTTTTTTTTTTTTTTTTGCTAAATTCTTCCCATTACTCCATTTCAATCCTGGTCATCTCCTTCCTCCCAAGCTGTGTTAATATTGAGAATTATCTAAGAGGAGACGTGGAAATGAGGCAAGGATGGCCCTAAAGGTATGTGTTTATCTTTTGCTTTATTTTATTTGACATTGTTTTGGCCTTAAGCAAGAAAAGGAAATTTACTTTTGTGATTCACTTGCTTATGTAAAGGAAAAAAGCACATCCTGTCTTTTTTTTCTTTTTTAAAGAAAGACAACTTTAATAATTCTGTTTTAGGATTTCTTCAAGGTATGACACATACCCTAGATTAAAGGCATTTGTATAGTCAGCGGGAGACTAGCCTCGCTTCCTATTAAAGTCTGGAAGGGTCGATTCTCTCCCAACACCATCTCAGGAATGAAGTTAACAGCTCAGAGATGTCGGAGTAATAACCGGCCCACCGACTGGCAATATTCGGTCTGCAGCCCGATCTGCTTGGGAATTTTCAGCGTCCTGAAGGGCTTAGAGAAACTTGGGTCAGTCTAATTTGGTACGTTCCCAAAGGCCGCCCTTCCAGTTTTAAGTTCTTTGAAGCGTTTGATGAGGAGGTGCTATTAATATTCACGTATTACATATTTACCTTTTGGGTAAGAGTCCTGCAGGTTAAAATTTGCATTAGCCAGAGTTGCATACGATGTCCTCCCTTCTGTAGACTTGAGTTCCTCAGTCGTTTTCTTGAGGGAGAAGATGGTGTCATTTCCACCGTGTCCCTCAGTTGCTCCATAATATTTGTTGGATACCGGGGTGAATGTGAGTGCCCGTTTAGTGTAAAGTACGGCTGGTTTTTCCATTTTAATGTTGTGATTACTACTGAAATATTTATCCTCTTCCTTTTAAGCTTCTATTATCTCCAGTAACATCCTATTGAGGGCTTGTGTTAGGTTCCGCAAATACCATCATCCTGTTGACTAGGTTGTGTCAGGAATCTCACCTGGGAAGAGCTCGTGTTTGAAGGTGTGGGATTCTGTGCCATGCAGTCTTCTGTTTGTTCTGACTCATGTGCTGCCCATCTTGGCCTTTTCTATGTGTATAGGGACAACACCGGCAAACTGTTTCTCATGTCCCGTTTTTAACTGGTCTCCCATCAGACTTGGCCCGTGGTACAGACTGGTGGGCAGAAAGAAGGGCGAATCCAGGGCATGTCTTCCTGTCTCTGTCTAATTCAGAAAGAGCAGCTGGCAGTGGCTGTGTCTCCTCCCTGGTTCCACTCCACACAGCCTCTTCTGTAGTGGTCCCAGTCTTTGCTAGCGATCTTTAAATTCTGGTGTGATAACACTCTCATCCCTGACCTTCATGTGCAGTGAGTGACAGTGGCCCCTCCCCTCCCCTCCCTCCCTCCCTCCCTTCCTTCCTTCGTTCCTATGGAGACAGAGTTCAAGTACCATAAAGTTCTCCCATTTGAAGTTACAATTAGTGGTTTTAAATGTATTTGCACAACCATCACAACTTTCTAATTCTGGAGTGTTTTCATCGCTCCTGTCTTAGCTAATTTATAAAGAGGAGAGGTGTATTTGGCTCGTGATTCCGGTGGCTGGAGTGTCCAAACAGTAAGGTTCTGGCTTCTCCAGCTGCATCATGACATAGAGGAGAAACAGAAAGGAAAATGGCTATGTGCAGAAGGGGTCACCTAGCAAGTGAGGAAACAGGGAAATGTGAAGGCACCAGCCTCCCGTTTTATAGCAACCTGTCACGGAAACTAATCTATCCTGTGAGACCTAACCCACGTCACTAGACTACTATTAATCCCTTCACAAGAGAGGTCATGAGCCAATAATCCTCCTTAGGCTCCACCTCTTAAAGGTCACACATTTTTTAGTACCATGATCCTGGGAACCAGGTGTCTAGCGCATTAACCTTCTGGGGAGAAACTATCTCACCTCCTCCAATAGCAACTCCTACCCATACCCATAGCTGTCATTTTCCATTCTCCCCTGCCCACGGCCACTGATAAACATTTGTCTGCTTTCTATGTTTATAGATCTGCCTATTCTTTACTTTTATAAATTGATTTATGTGATTCTCTTTTCCCCACTGGCATTATGTCTTTGAGTTCCATTCATGTATGGCGCATGTCAGAACTTTATATTTATGGTAGCATGATATTCCATTGTATGGATATGCCACATTTTGTTTTTGTCCATTCAGCAGTTGATGTATGTGGTTGTTCCCATGCTTTACTTATTATGAATAATGCTGCTGTGGCATTCACATAAATGTCTTTGAGTGAACCTATTTTTCAGTTATCTTAGCTATATACTTAGGAGTAGACTTGCTGGATCGTAGATCTATATTTAATATCTTGAGGAACTGCAACTTTCTGTTGCATATCTCTGAATTGTCTTATTCTACATTTTGGCCATTTGGCTTTTCCACCTCCTTTATAACTAGTTCCCTCTATGAAAGTAGAGGTTCCCTTCTTGACTGAACCTGGACTGAGATGATTCATATATGCTATACACGAAAGTCAAGATATTTCTCTCTCACTGCCAAGTTTCTACTCTTTTGCATAGAAAATAATGTAAGAAACCACAAAACCACTATCCATGAACAGAGTCTGTGGTTTAGATTTTGCAACTACGGTCATTTGCTGGCCTCTCTAACATGGTAACAGTTCTTTTGAACCCATCTCATTTCCCAACAGCCATCAACTTCGAGCATAGGTAGTTTACTTGGAAAGCCATTCCAGGAAGTTTTAGGACAGGAGTGGAGGAGTGAAATGGGTTGGAGGGGTTGGAATCCAGTAAAAATGCATTATCAGGCAACTGGTACTCAACCTTGCTGAGGACCTTAGAGAGATTTAAGCACATGTCCCCGAGTTGTCCCATCTAAGGGGGGAAGGAGGCTTTCTGTTTTCACTATGTTTCATTGGTCAGAGGCTGCTCCCCCAAGGACTTTGGGAATGGTCCTGTGACCGGAATGAGCCTTGAGGCAGTCCCTGAAAGTGTTTATTCTAAGAGGTTACGTGTGTGTGTGTGTGTGTGTGTACATGCACATGTGTGTACGAAGGGGAGATCTATAAACTCCTTAACGAGAGACCTTCTACTCTGCTTGTATATTTACATTTTACTCGTGAATAATAAGAATGAGTTGCTTTTATGCACTTTTGAGGAAAACTGGCCATGGAAAAAAGCTTCCTGAATTGTATATAGGAGCTGCCATTTTATGTGTACTTTGGACCCCTTTCCTTAGGTGTTAGTTGATCTCAGAATTGTGTTTTTAGAAGGTAGGACAGTTCCTCAGTTTGTAGCCAGACCATCAGCAGCACTGTCAACACACTTCCAAAGCAGCCTCTTAAAAACACAAAGTACAAATCTCCTTGATGTCTTTAGCTGCAGAGGCTAAAATTTAGAATGTGTGTGTGTGTGTGTGTGTGTGTGTGTGGGGAACTCACTCCCAAACTTTTCACAGGCCTGAAGCAAAATGCCTCAGAAGTCCATGGGAAATGACAGGTATTTTTTTTAAAAGACCAATTATAAGCCAAGAAGCTAGAGGAGTTTCTTTAAAAAAACTGGGGCAATGGCTAGAACATTTAAATCAAGTATAAAAAGGCAGTGGTAAAAATGTAAATCTGTAGTTGCCTCTGGTTGTCTTAAGCAGCTAAATAAATCTAGATGCAACCATCCCCCTTGTTCTTCTCCCTTGGATTAAACTGCTTTCATTAGGTTGAAAGTAAAGTGATAGGAAAGTAGAAAGGTTCGAGAGTTATTGAGAAATGACAGTAGATGGGTTAAACTCATTGGCATCTGGGAAGCTTTGCTCTCATCCTGGAATTTATCACAAAGGATCCAGCCCAACGGCTCTCAGGGTGGGGCTGCGGCACACGTCACCTATTTGAGAGACTTCCCAGCTTCTTCTGGTCATCCACACAGGTCCTGAAAACCACTGTTACAGAAGTTAATTAACTACAGGCACTTCCTATCCACACTTCAACCTATCCAATCTGGAGTAGGAAATGATATTTAATCCTATCTGACATGGTTTGTGTCTCAGCGATCACTAGTGCTTTTAATACCCAAGACTGGTAATTTATAAAGAATAGAAGCTTCAGGGCTGAGATAGAGTCCAGTGGCAGAGAGCTTGGCAGCATGCATGGGGCCTTGGGTTCAACCCCCAGAATTATTTTTTTAAAGAGGAGTACAAGTTTATTTAATAAATAAAAATTTATCCTTCCCAGGTTCTGGAGGCCAGGAAGTCTAAGAGCGTGGTGTCAGCATGTCGTGAGTGTCATGGCCCCTCAGCATGGCGAAGGGCATCACAGGGGAGACAGAGCAAGGGTGCCAGTTCAGGTGTCTCTTCCTCTTCTTGTAAAGGTGCTAATGCCACCATGGGACCTCACTCTCATGGCCTCACCTAATCCTAATCATTTCCCAAGACCTCTCACATGCAAATCCCCTTAATGCAAACCCAACACCTGAAGTCTTGGGGGATACATCCTAACCACATTAGTTTGTTTGCCCATTCTAAAGCCAATAGCAGCTCATACACTGGACATGACTTCACTTTCGTACACACCTGCAATTCCTCCTCCCGCAATCCTGCCTGTTTCCTTCCTTATCCCATTTCCTGCAGCCTTAGAAAAAGGCTCACCCTTCCAAACTTTTACTCATCTTTTGTTTTCAAAATGTCTTGGGATCTTTTCCAGAAATTATTCCCGCCCCTCTTGACTTTAGCCCTCCTCCTTTTATGGTAGCTCTTCTCTACTGCTCTGATTCTAAATTCAAAATATAATGAATGATCCCCCCACACTAAATTGGACTTTCTTAAATTACACTTCTGCTAGGTGTGATGGCGCTGCCTGTAATCTCAGCTACTCAGGAGGGTGGGGCAGGAGGAATACAAGTTCAAGGTCAGCCTGGGCAATTTAGTGAGTCCTTCTCTCAAAATAAAAAATTAAAATGGCCCGGGATGTAGCTCAGTGGTGGAGTGCACCCCCCCAACCCCGTAGCTTCCCTGGAACCGTTGTCTGTATCTGACACCTTCATCCTATTTATGGTGTAAACCTCTGTGTTTAGACCTGGACAACCTATTCTGCTAAATAGCACCCTTCTCAAGGTCATGACTATGCCTGCAGGCTAACCCACGAGGCTTTTCTTCTTTCCCTTGACTTCTCAGCAGTGTTTCACCTTGGTGCTCAGGCGTCCTCCTTGAAAACATCTTGCTTCTGGGGCCTGCCTTCCTGTTCCCTTTTGCTTCCAACTGTGCACTTTCCTTCTCCCTTTCCCCCTTTTTTCTATTGCTCTACTCTTACTTTGTAAAAGCTGTTCTTTCCAAGCTTTGTGTCCCAGGAACTCTTCTTACTTTCTGTGAAGTAGCTCTAGGAGCACATTCAGTTCCAAAGCTCTCTTACCTCTGGGGCAGAACTTTCCCAGGGTTCCAACTGCTTGATGGACATTTCTGACGGGCTGGGCAGAGCTTCTGCAACCGGCCCAAGTATCATCTCTGCGCACCTGTCCATCCCTCCTTCTCACCTTTACCACCGCCAGCATCTTCCCAATCGCTCAGACTGCAATCCGATGTCATATTGACCCTTCAGCTGGTCCCACTGACATCCATCCCATTGTTACCGAAGTTCTGTGGGCTCTTTCTAGAGACTTCTTCCAGGTTCTTGTTGTCCTGAACAGAGAATTGGACATGTGCAAAAGAGAGCGAGATTTTACCTTTATTAAAGATAGGAAAAGAAGCGAGTTCTGCATGGCCACTGAGAAAGAGCCATGAGGTTAATAGCAGTCATCTTGTACCTCCTTTCCTCAGGCTGATGTCATATCTACCTTATAAAAAATCTTGCTTGGTCTTGTACCAGAAGACTGAAGATAGCATGTTTTGGTTCCAGGTACAGAGCTTGGAAACTCTTTATTTTTCCCCACAAGTGTCCTGCATATTGGTGATTGACAGATCTCACCCACTTGACCAGACGGCTGGCCACACCCTAATCTGTTGCCTCACCATCATTTTAAGTTTTGGCTTTCAGATCTGCCCCATCCTCTTTATTCCCCTGCTACTTCTGTAGTCTGAGCCTTCTTGGTTACGGTAGTGCAGGGGTGGTGAAGCTACAGCACTCATGCTGCTGTGGGCTGTTTGTTATTGAAAACTCCAAAAGGTTTGCCATCACTGTGATAGTGTATTACTTGGGGTTCTCTAGAAGGACCGAATCAATAGGAAATACATGTATAACTGTGCAAGGGGGATTTATTGATTAGCAAGGATTACAGGATTAGAGATGAGAGGGTCCACAATGGCTGACTGCAGGATCAGAGGTGGGAGAAACCAGAGCTCTGGAGAGTAGAAAGATCCAGTAGCTTCTCAGCCCAAGAAAATGGAAACTGCAGAACAACGGGAATCAAGGGTGTAGCACCAGTCTATGGCCAAAGGCCCAGAAGCTTGCTGGGGAACTGTCAGTGCAACTCTAGCCTGGGTGGCTGAAGAAACTGGGACTGATGCAAAAAAGGTGACGGCAGCAAAGGACACACTTGCTTGGGAATGTTGGATCTCTTCAAAACGGGCACACACCCTTCTTCCTGTTTACGCCATTCAGGCTTCAAGCCCATTGGTTGGTACTGCAACTAAGGTGGGTCCGTCCCCCTCAGATCGTTGACCTACATGTCAGTCATCCACAGACACACCCAGAACTGTGCTCTATCGCCTACTAGGTGTTTCGTACTCCAGTGATTTTGACATATCACAATTAATGGTCACAGGCAGCAACTCGCCAGTGATCTCTTTGCCTAAAGACCCCCAGACCCCCATACTTCCTGTTTCTTAAGGGTGTGTTGAATCAGACCCCGTCCCTATGTAAAAACTTCTGATGGAGCTTCACTGCATACACAGTGTTTCTGGTTTGCATTTTACACGGTACTTGAGAAGAATTAGGCATTGCTAAAAAGGCCCTGCAGGGTTTCCTAGAGCTGATTTAGGGGTACAGATACAGGAGACAAGATCAGCTTAAGGAGAGCGCAAGGAGAGCCTCTGCATCAGGTGCACTGGTGGTATGGTAGCTCTGAGGGAGGTGCTCATTCCTTCTGTGTGCAGGTCTCCCCCTTTCTCCCCTCTTCCCATCTCTCCACTAACTCCACTGGCCACTCATCCCGCCATGGATTTCCCTGCAGCCAGATGGGTTTCTCGGGTGAAAGCAGCCCTGCACTGGTGCCTGAGGGCAGAGCCGAGATCTGGATATGAGGTGTCACTGGGAGAGTAAGACAGGCGTGCAGCCTCCGTCATGGTTCATGACCCCTCGAGGTCAGAGGAGCTAAAAGCTGAACTTCCTCAGTTGGAGGTGTGCTTCTTCCCCATACAGGAAGTGTAGGTTTCAGCCAAATCTCTTCAACTTTCTGAACCTCAGTTTCCTCAGCAATACAGTGCAGTTAGTAACCACTGTGGAATTGTTGGGAACATTAAAGGAGAAAATGCATTGCTTGGACACAGTCTCACTGAATAAAACGGTAGCAGTTATTATACCAGGAGACCTTTAGTCCCATTCTTTGGTCCAGTAATTTGGAAAGCCTTGTCTGAAAGCTCGGTTATGACCCTCCAGGAAGAACTCACCTATAGGATTTTGGACTTTATGGGAGGCACCTGGAAGATGTGCCAGAAGCTCCTCATGAGGACTTTCTGAAAATTTGTGGTAGAGGTGAGCATATGAGGTTCTTTCTTCCATTATTTCCATGCTGTTACCAAGTAACTAGAAACATTTTGAAGTAAAACTGGATCTGGAGCTCTAGTCAGATGGTTTCTGGTGACAAAGAGAGTTTTGCAGAGTTAATTCTCAGTATGCAACTGTATTAGTGAAGGAACTTAAACGTCTTTGACTTGGCTCAATTACATACACATTAGGTGAGAGTTTTCATTTTTCTAGAAATTTTTGATTGAAATTTTATGTATTTAAGATGTACAGGGATGTATCTGTATCTGATTACTGCCATTAAGCTAATTAACACGTCTAGCTCTTCACATAATTACCTCTTATCTCTTATCAAAGTTACCTTTTCACATAGCATATGGTTGAGAAGCTGGTAAGATCTAATCTTCTGCCAAATTTCAGGGATTAAATACAGTATTATGATGTATAGTATCCATGTTGTACATAGATCCCCAGAACTTAACGTGCAGATATGAAGCTTCGTAGACTTTAACTAGCATCTCCCCATTTCTTTCCTCCAACTACCCTGAGTAACTAGCATTCTACTTTCTGCTTCTACGAATTCTACTTCTTAAGTAATATCGTATACATTTTTCTTTCAGTATTTGGATTAAAGAAATTGTGATATTCACGTAAATGGAATAGTATTGAAATTTTGCAAAAAAGAGATCCTGCCGTTTGCAACAGTAAAGATGAACCCAGTTGTCTTAGTTACTTTACTTGTTGTTGAGACAAATACCCAACACCCAAAGTTAAAAAGGAAGGGTTTATTTATCTCAGTTTGTAAGTGTTTCAATCCATAATTGGCTGGCTGCAAGGCAGGGTGGCTTCACAGAGGACAACAGTTCATGGCGGGCAGAGGGTATCAAGGCAACAAGGGGATTTAATAGCTTTTACCCTGCCCCTTTTATATTTTATCGAGGCTACTGAGGTTAGGGTGGTGCCAACCCAATCAATGGACTGATTTAATAATCACCCACCCTTAATCCTAGCATTGCATCATGAATCAATCACACTCTAGATCCAGCCACCTCTGAAAGAGCCCCACCTATGACTGCATGAATATTTGGTGGGGACATCTAGACACAAGCCATAACACCAGTGGATATGTTAACAGAAATAGCTCAGGACTGTCTGTGCCAGGGGAGAATTAAATCTCATCTTTTGAAACTGGGTGAAGTAGAACCAAATCTCTTTTATGATAACTGATTATCAATACTCCACAAAAGTATCTCTTTTCAGATTTATGTTTCAAAAATTATTCAGGTTTATTATTTTGTGTATTTCATTGTTCAAATTCTATTTGGTTAAAAATTTGCTAATTCTGTTACACATATCTTGTAGGTATGACAATCAACATTTTTCATTTGTACTGGCTAAGTGAGGCACTGTGGTTTAGATAAACAAGGTATAATCAAACCATATAATGAATATTTACATGTACAGTAAAAGACACATTGCCACTGATCTCCCTCCAGGTATTCTTCCTTACTTCAAACACACTTATTGTTCTGGCCACTTTCTGAAAGTTCTTTTTTGTGAGTGTCTTTAGTTGTACTGTCATGGCTACTGCCATGTCCTGAGCTGATTAAAAATGTTTTCCTTTTATGGGACGTTTCCTTTGGGGAAGAGCCAGAAGTCACATGGTGCCAGAGCCGGTGAACCAGGTGGATGAGGACACATCATAGTGTTTTTCCAAGCCTGCCTTTCTGTTGGATGCACTTTGCAGCAGCGTTCACCGTGGTTTTGATCGGACCTCTTAAAGACACTCAGGAAAGAGGACTTCTAGATCTGCTTCAGAAAGTGGCAAGAACAGTGGAACAGTGTGTTTGAAATGAAGGTATATTGAGAAGGATTAAGACCAATGTGTCATTTATTGCAATCATTTTTTAAACATTTCAACACACTCTATATTTTTTCACCAGCCCTTGTACTTTGAGTGTCTTCCAAGGGTTCATGTGTTGAAATGCAGTCTTTATTGGGACGTAATGAGTTTGGAAATCGAGGCAGAGCGTGATGGCCCTCGTCTGTAATCCTAGCGCTCTGCAAGGCTGAGGCAGAAGGAGCGCAAATTCTGGCTCACCCTAGCATTTCGGAAGACCCTGTCTCAAAAAACAAAACAAGACAAAAGAAAACAAAACAACAGCTGGGGACATGTAGCTCAGTGTAAAACTCTGTGTAAAGGCCCTAGATCCAACACCCTGTACACCTGACTCACACACAGTAGACTGGATGCTGAATCTTACCAAGGAGGTGATTAGAGTTGTAGCTTTTGGAAAGTCATTAGGATTAGATTAGGTCGTGAGAATGGAGCCACACGATTGAACCCTGGCAGCTTATAACAAGAGAAAGACCAGAGGAGATACACATGTGTGTTTCCTGTCTCTTGCTATGTGCTGCCCTCCGCTGCCCTAAGGCTCTGCCAGTGAGAAGGTCCTAACCAGATGTGAGTCCTTGAGCCTTCAGACCTATGAGCTCCATACATGTCCTTTCTCTAGAAAGTCACCCAGCCTCAGACATTTCATTGTAAGAATGAAAAATGAACTAATACATGATACTTTCTCTTTTAAGAAGTATGTATAATTGAGTGGGGGGTGACCTAATAAAATTTTAAAATCCAGTGTGGTAAAATAGAGCGGATGGCTGGTAGCTGTGACTCCCCAGTGTGGCCTCTGTCCTGGATTGAATAGTGCCCCCAACACTCATGGCCACCGGACCTGGGGGTGTTACCTGATTTGGAGCCTTTGCAGATGTTAGGCTGGGTCATACTGGATGAGGGTGGGCCCTGAATCAGTGACTTGTGTCCTTATACGAGGACTGTAAGAAAGAGGCCACGTAACCGTAGAGGCAGAGACTGAGGTGATGCAGCTATAGCCCACAAATGCCAAGCAGTGGTGGCAAGAGCTCAGAACCAAGAGCTCAGAAAGAGGGGCTGTACTTCACTGTCTCTGGAAGGAGTCACCCTGCTGACAGCTTGACTTGGGCTTTTTAGTCTCCTGAACTGTGTGGGAAAAATGAATTTTCTCTTATTTGAAGTCACCCAGTTAGTGCTACTGTTTTTAGCACCTCGTAGGAGACAAATAGAAATTGCTTCTAATACCTACTGATTACATAGTTTTTAGCGTTTCCTGAAGATTCATGACCCTTCCAGGCTTCTGTTCTTCACCCTTTCCTTGCCCCTGCTCAGCTCCATTTGTGCACAGTTAGTCCCTAATTCCGAGCCTGGCACATCACTGTACTATTTCTTTTTTGCAGCGTTTTATATTGTTTGTTGCTCAGAATCTACTTCTCTCCACTCCCTGATTATCCTAAGATTTGGGATTAGTTGATGTTTATATTCCTGAAATTCAGAATGTGACCGGCACATGATTGGCTCTCTTTAACAGTTTTTGTTATCGAATTTCTGTTAATTTTTTTTTTTCTTTCTTTGGTTTCTCTCTTTTAAGAACTGAGCTCATTGCTTTGATAATCTTGGGGAGATATGTGTAGGAATGGATGGTACTTTGCAAATAAAAACGGGTCTGGGTCAGATAAAAAGTTAAATCTACCTGGCCTGGCTATTAGATACTGCGGCTTATAATTTGACTAATTTGGAACTTGTATTTTATGAAGAGAAATGATGGAGTAAAAGGAATAAACTGGTCAACTTTTGGTCTTGAAACAGTGGCTAGGGAGAGGTGTGGTGACTTCATGGAGGGCCATTAAGAACGAGGTCAGAGCAAATCAGAAATAGTATCACCTAATTAATTGAGGTGAGTTCATATTAGTAAAGCTCCAGAAAGCTTTTATGTCCAGAATTGTGTTTCGTTCAATCTTCTGCTACAGCATATGGGAAATGGGAGGGCCAGGGAAGACATTTTTGGGAAGAGGTTGGAAAAGAAGGTGGTAATAAGATAACCCAGTCACTTCAAGACTAAGAAAAGCTTGTACTTAGAAAATGACAAAGGGGAAGTGCAAGCATTTCAAGGACTCTGTGTCTGTTGAATTATCTTGTGTTTTTAGAATCATTTCCTAGCATCATAGCTCTTGCCACTAGTTAGAGCCATTAATTTACTATTCACAAAAGAGAGGAAAAAAAAGCCCGAGTCCAACATATTTTTAAGCCATAAATCAAATCCCAATGAAGTTATGAATTTGAAAGGGTTGATTATGGTTGTGTCTTAAATATCAGTTCTATATAGAGACAGAAAAAATATTAGCAAAGTGGCTTTTGGTAATAAATTCAGGTTTCCTGAAAGTGACACATAAATTACAAGTTGTTTCTCTATGGGCTCTGTCTGACAAAGTTAAAAAAAAAAAATCTTTCATCTATGGGTAAGAAAGAATCACTTTTGTAGCAGAGGCGTTCTGGCTGTTTTCATTAATTGTACCCCTTTTCCTAGCAGCAGCCAACCAGAGAATTGAGGGACCTGCAAAGAAGACATTTCTGGAATCAGACTCCTAGTGCACACACCAGTACCTTCTTACGAGAGGAAAAGGAAAGGCAATTTGATTAAAAGTTTGCGGCACTCTTAGGCTCCAGAAAAATACAGTTGGCGAATTTGGATTCTATGTAGTATAGTAGTCAATTACCTAAAACTTAAAAAAAAAAAGATTATTTTCCCTCATGATTTTGTGGCTTGATGGGGCTTAGCTGAGTGGTTTTTCTGCCTCACAGGACATCAACTGGGTTATTTACTTGGTTGCATTCAACTGTCATCTTGGCTGGGCAGGACACTCCAAGAAACGTTCACTCGAGTGTCTCATGTTTTGGTGCCTCTCCTCTCACCCTTTCCCTGAGACTTACTTTGGTGTCCTAATATGGTGACCTGGGTGAGTCAAAATTCTTACATTGCAACTGAGTTCAAAAGAGCAATGCCAACCCTCTAAAAGGCTAGAATTGGAGACACAAAGTCTCTTCTACCCAAGTTACAGGGCCAACCCACTTTAAAGGGAAGGCAGATTCTCCTTGATGGTGTTCTTGCGTGTGTGTGTGTGTGTGTGTGTGTGTGTGTGTGTGTGTGATACTCACACACAGAAAGGAGGAATTGATGGTGATCATCTTTGGAGAAGACTTACCATAGCCTTAATATGAACTTAAAAAAACATTTAATTCTAATTTTTGTAAATTAGATTTTTCTCATGTATCTGCAGCGCTTTTTGTAAGAACCATCTTAAATTCATTTCCCAGAGTCAGTCAGCAATTTCTGGTCCTTTAGGAAAAGTGATCTGAATTGTCCTTAATTGGTATATTTAGGACTAGGGACCTTGTTCATTGGTAGAACATTTGCTTAGCATGTGTAAGGCCCTGAGTTCCATCTCTAGCACCACAGAAGAAAAAAAAAAACAAAAACAAAAACTAAAAATCCAACACTGCTGTTTAAGTCAGGCCTTGTTATATGCTCATCACTGAATTTAGCTATTTATAACTAAATGGAGATTTTTATTCTTTTATTTTTTGCAGTACCAGGAATCAAACTCAGGACCTTCTTTGTGCTTGCAAGGCAGGCACATTGCCACTGAGATAAATCCCTGGCCTTCTCTTCTTAATTAAGAAACCTGATGCTTCAAATAAACAAGAAACTTGCCTACATTCCTAAAAATTCTCAAAGTTTAGAAAGTGGCAGAACTGGCGTTAGAAGTTGATATTTCTTACTTTAAAGTTGGCTGCTTTGCATTGAAACATGAGTTTTTTTTTTTTTTTTCCTCCCCAGGTCCTCTATGAAGTTTCTATTTGAAATCGCTCTTAAATCCATCTGTATCAGATTTGTTGCCTTCCCTGAACTTTGCTGGCTGCATTTCCCTAAAACACGCATTCATGTTCTTGGTACACAAACCAGGCCAAAGTCTATGAGATGTCTCTGTTAGCAGAAGCTTCCCCTAAGCTCCCTGATTTATGGCTTCTGTAAAAGCAGAGGTAAATTTTTAGAACTTCAGCAGTTTCTTGACATCCTTTCCCCATTAAAAAAAAAAATCTCTTTCCCATGTTCACGTTATCCACCTGAGTTGTACTGAAGGCATTTCTACGTCCCAGGTCTTAGACTTTCCTTGTCCAATATTAGCATATCTTAATTACATTTTCACTCCTGAAGTCTTAGACTCTGACTGTCTGGACTACAGAGAATTTTTCAGTGACTTATTAAACAAATACAGTATAAGATTGGCTTTTATTCTCTTGAGCATTGGATTCTTGTCGTGTTCTCTTGTGAACGTTACAGTCTGTTAAACTCTCTACTACATTCCCTTAGGCCATTAGTACTTTTTGAGACTTTCTATATTTCACTTTGATGTTAGTATTTTATATTTCTGGTCATGTATTTACTGTTCACCATCATTAAAATGAGCTGGATTGCTCAACGTTGGCCTTTGGGTTTTTATTGTAACTCTTTAATTCTTTGAAATCTGTTTCCGTGATGGAAATGACTAATACATTTAGAAACTGGTCAGAGTGGGTATTTGTTTAACTGCTACAAGTTTATTATTTTTCAGAGAGGATAAATGGAAATTGAACTAGAGAAGACCATAAAAAGATTGACTTTATGGCAGTTGGGCAGAGTTGGGCAATTACATAAATGCTGTCCCCTTGTTTCAATGACTGTGAAGATTTTAACTCAAGGTTAAAATTGGTACTGCATCTTAGACTTAAAATACTGGATAAGCTTCCTAACTGTAGTTCCCAGAATTGTCTCAGGAGAAAAGTTTGATTCTAAGAAATACAGTATGTAAGTACAGCCCCAAATTTTGATGTTTTCATTTTTACTCAATTCAAAATACTTTGTAATATTTTTTTATTTATTTCTTTTTACATTTTTAATTATTATATATTTGATTACATTATGTAGGGAATTAGTAGTCATCTCAATTTTTCCTTTTCCCTCCAGCCCTTTTTTAAAAAATAAAAAATTTTGCTAGCATCAGATTCATTTATTTTATATATCCTTATTAATTATCATAGGTACAAATTAACAGCCTTATTTCTTTCTTTATCTATGGATTATAATGAAGTATATTTAATTTGCCAACATTTGGGGATTTTTCAGAGTTTTTCCTGTTGTTTATTTCTAATTTAATTTCAACCCAGTCAGAGAAATACTTTCTGTAACTTGAATGCTTTTTAATTTATTGACTTCTTTTATGGACCCCACCCCACTCTGATTTTTTTTTTTTTTGACTCAGGATTTCCCTATGTAGTTTGGGCTGGCCTTGGACTCACTATGTAGTCCAGGCTGGCCTTGAACTCACAGTGATTCTCCTGTCTCAGCCTCCCGAGTGCAAGGATTATAGGCATACTCCACCATATTCAGAAGATCTTTATTTTATGAAAAAAACCCCAATATTTCATTACAAAATGAGAGAATTCAAATAGTTAATACACTGTGTATTGTTATCTTCAGTGTAGTTACTTGGAGTGCAAGACATTGACATAAAGATTCTTAACAGGGAATAAATAAACAAATAGCACAAAAACACAGTGGAGCACTACTCTGCCATAAAGAAAGATAAACTTGAGGAATTTGCAGGTAAATGAATACACTTGAGAGCATAATGTTAAGTGAAATAAGACAGAAATGCAAGCTTAAATATTGCATGATTTCTCTTATACAACTTTATGTATATGCAAATGAGAAGCAAAATGGAAGATAGATAAATGAGAAGTGGGGAAAGGTTCAGATGGTTCCCCAATATGATCTTATATAGACCATAGGCATGTGAAACAAAGGTATATTCTGCTGTTGTTGGGTGGAGTATTCTCTGAGTACGAGTTAAATCAAATTGGCTATGCCTTCACTAATTTTCTATCTACTTGTTTTATCAAAAATTGAGGGAGTTAAGAATCTTAGACTATAATTATAGATTTCTCTGTTTCTCTTTAAAGTTCTTTAAGTTTTTGCTTCATGTGTTTTGAAACGT
Source organism: Fukomys damarensis (assembly GCF_012274545.1). Classification (NCBI taxonomy): domain Eukaryota; kingdom Metazoa; phylum Chordata; class Mammalia; order Rodentia; family Bathyergidae; genus Fukomys; species Fukomys damarensis. The sequence goes on from NW_022900944.1 coordinate 34,093,024, forward strand.
ACTAAATACTTAAGTGCTTATGACTTTTATGTCTTCACGATGAATCAACTTCTACATCATTATGAAATGACCTTTTTCATTTTTGTTAAATTGTCTCTGCTGTGAAATCTTTGTCTGATAGTAGTATGGCTATTTTTATTTTCTTTCAATTTATATTAGTATAGGATAATTTTATCTAATTTCTAAAAAGTTTTTGGCAGCAGTGTGGTGTTAAGTGTATTTTCCTCCTTCTCTCCCTTTTCCTTAGCCAATAATCACTGCCTTTTGGGTATTAACCATTTACATTTAATATGATTGGTAGTATGATTGCATTTGAAAACCATGTTGCCATTTGTTTTTTGTATATCCCTTCTGTGTTTTTGTTCCCTTTATCCTCTTGTTTTACATTCTTTTATTTTAATATTTTTATGATTTTGTTTTATCTCTTTATTGATTTACCAGCTTTGCTTTGTTTTTTGGTTAATTGTTTAGGAGTTTGTATTATATGTACTGTTGTCCACCTTCATATGATTTTTTTTCTGCCTACAGTATGAGAAACTTACAATACTGTACTTTTGATTTCTCCTGGTCTTTGAGCTACTTTTGTCATATATTTAATTTTTACATATGTTAAAATCTCTATGGTAAATAGCTATGATTTTTGTTTTTGTTAGCTAATTATTTTTTAAAAGAGATGTTATTTTTTAAAAAACTTTTTTGGGTAAGTTTTATTTCCAGAGTTCTTTCTTCATTTGTGATATCATTCCATTCTCTTTAAAACACTATTTTATGATACAGGTCAATTATGATAATGCAAAAGATTTTATGAATAAAAGAATTAATCACCAGCCTTAAGAATGAAATAATCACTAACAGACCTTCATTGTAAGAAATAATTCCACTAAGCACAATATGTCTCTTTTCCCCCTTCATGCCTGTTTTCAGCATTTTTCTCTTTATCACTAGTTTTAAGCAATTTGATTCTGATATGCCTTATTTTTCTTCATGTTTCTTGTTCTTGGGGTTTGTTGAGCTTCTTGGATCCATGGCCTTATAGTTTTCATCAAATTGGGGGGAACATCAGCCATTGTTTCTTCAAATATATATTACTTCCCCATCCTTCCAGATATGCGGATTACACATTTGACCATTTTAGATTGTCTCACATTTTACTGATACTTTGTTCATTTTTTTCCTGTTTGTTTTAAATCTATATTTCATTTTGGGTAGTTTCTATTGCTGTGTTTTAAAGTTTACTAATTATTTCTCATGTTTGTCTAAGGTCCTAGCAATCATATACAGAATATTGTTCATATAAAATATAATAGTTTATCTTTAGAAGTTCAATTTCTGTATCTTTCTATAGCTTCTATGTCTTTACTTAATATATTAAAACTTTTTTCTATCATTTCCCCCCTATACTTTGGTCAGTTTTGATTATTATATTTGCACACTATATTGCGTTACTGACATAGGAATTAATGCTTTGTGTATGTGAACTCAGGTCACTGTATATATGTGCATAAATAAGTATATTTATATTCTTGTAGTTTTCCTTTCATTCCTTTGGGAATTTTTTGCTTTAATTTCTACTCAACACCAAAAAAACTACTAAAATCACCACCCTAATTACTAGCTTTCTTCTAGTTAGTGTTTTTCTGGCAAATCTCATATACTTATTTCTCATATACTTATTTTTAGTCTTTCAGTGTGTGTACTGTCTCTCTTACAAGCAAAAGCTTCCTTTCATTTAGTTCAATCTGTATTAGTCAGCTTTCTGTCTCTGAGACCAAATACTCAACATACACACTTAAATGAGGAATCATTTATTTTTTGCTCACAGTTTTAGAGGTTTCAGTCCATGACAGGTTAGCTCCAAGGCAGAAAAGTCACAGCAGAAGGGCGTGGTGGGGCCAAGTTGCTCAGTTGAGGATGGCTGGGAAGCCGAGCACAGGGGAAGAGAACCAGAGAAGAAAGGGCCAGAGACCAGATACCCTGCAGTTCCCAAGGCCACACCTCTGTGACCCACCCGACACACCCAGAAGTGTGCTTTTCTAATTCTCAGGGGGCTCTCAAGTGAAGCAAGTTGACAACCTGTCTTTGAATTAGAAAGCTTAATGTTTACCAAGTGTTACTGTCAGTCATACAAGGAAACAAACAGGAAGTATAAAAACAAGTACAGTAGTGCAAGATGGGAGGAAGCACAGATGTAGAAAAACTGTTATGAAAAAGCTGAGTGTGGTAGTGTGAGCTTATAATCCCAGCTCTAGGAGTCTGATGCTGGAGGATAGAAATTGGAGCCCGGCCTTGGCAATTTAGCAATTTTTGGCGACCCTCTCTTAAAATAAAAAATAAAGAGGGCTGGGGATGCAGGGTGCATTGGGTTCAATTCCTGTAACCCCCCCTTCCCCCCGCACAAATGAAGAAACAAAACCAAAAACCTCTTAAAATAATCTTGGTCATGGGTCCCAACTCTAATTTTTTCTGACTTTCTTTATGAAATAGTGGATGGAATTTCAGTGTCTTTCACCAAATCTCTCTTCTTGCCATGTAGGTCTGAAAAATATAACGATGTTATATCCTGACTTTCCCAATCTGCACAGGAGATTATATTAAAGGAACGCTCCCAGCTCTGTCCTACCCAGGAATATGTCTCCTAAAGAATTTATGCATAGTATTATTTTTTATTTGATTTAAAAGCTTCTTTTAAGCAGAGTCAATCTCTCTCTTAAATAGCTGTTCCAAAAAGGATGTATATTTTCCAGTTGTCTCCATAGTCTTTCATTTATGAGTGCTTTTGGCCATTTCTTTTTAAGATGGTCATATGGCCAAGTTTATTTGGTCAATGCTAGGGTGAAATTCTTTTTATTGTAATAGATTATGCACTGGGCAAGGTCATTTATAATAAACACAAGGTAACATGCCTATTACATAAAAATAAAATAATTATTTTTGTGAAACGAATTGGAAGATGTGGCATCATTAGACAGTGGGCATTTGTATTTTCCTATTATCTTTTTAGAGCTGCAAAAAATGGAAGTAATTTATTTCATCTTGGTAATGCTCCTTCTTTCTGGTCCAACAATTTATCAGAAATGTTAATCCAGCAAGCAGTAAGTGGAGGGGGTGAGAGGAGAGAGGGGATTTAAAATTAGCCTGGAAATATTGCACAACTCATTAAAAATGTAATCATGCGTAAAATGAGATCAATGAAAATTTATCTAAAAGTGCAAGGAAAAGGCATTTTCTAGTATGATACTGGATTTAATAGACTGGATTTTAATTTAGTCAGTTTGCTACAAAAAATCCCTCTAGGCTAAATAAAACCGTTTTCCCTCCCAGTTATTGTACAGACAGCTAATTTTCAGACCCTTCTTTCTGATATTCAATCTTATCTCTTGCTGGATACGGGTTTCAGTATATTGCAGAATTTGTTTTCTTTACATTTTCCATTACTGCTTTCATTTGCATGATAAATGATTAGAAGTAGAAATAGGGGGAAAAACCATGCAGAACATTTCTTTATTAATTTTGTTTAAATTAGAGTAACTTTTTTATTCATCACCCCCTCCTCCTTTAACCACCAATGTATCTGAGGATTGTTTCAATATTTTGTTGTGCAGCTAGAGAAACAGGTTACACATTTTTTGCCTTGCACTTTCATCATATAACATTTTATTTCTTTTCTTATATGTGTGCTTTACAGTTTGGTCCCTGTCTTGCCCTGCTAATGATACTGATGAATCTTTCTTTTGAAAGAGACCTTTGTGTTTAAGGCTGAACCTAAGGTACAGAGGTTTAAAATATGTTAACACGGATGCATGTAAGGGCTTTTGAAGATTTATTTTGGAGATGACAGGACACAGTTCTTGAACAATAAATGGGATTTTAAAACTTGAGCTTCATTTAGGTCTGTTGGTCCTTTTAGCTGTTTTCTAGTCTGATAATTTAGAAGTGTGGAATGATGTAACTAATGAAACATATTAATAAAAATCATCTAATGTTATTATCCCCTCAGGCTGTAAATTCAAAGGAGATGCTTTATCAATAAAAATTTACATGGGCAGAAATCACTTAAGGTGACTGAATGGTTCTTGTGTAATTCATCTGTAAGAGGCATGTACCTTAGAATCATCCACGTAGATAAGTTTTCTTTTTCTATTAAGCAGATATTAACTAGCTAGCTCCTTGATATGAAAAAGAAAAAAAGAAAAACTCGAACAGGGCAATGAACTGAACATCTTTGATCATTCCCCCATCCTGTTGCCTTCCTTAAAAGTAACACTGTTCAGCATCTCTCCCTCCTGACATTTTTCTTTGTTAAATAGATATATACCTGTAGCAATACATTTGTTATAATTTTTGTTAAATTATTTTAACATAAACCATATCTTACCATTTAAATTTTTTCTGGACTTTGCTTATTCTACTTTACATCTTAAGAGGTTTTCCCATTTCAATACATGTAACTCTGTTTAATTTTGTTTAACTTTTGCATGGTCTACCATAACATGATGGTTCGCAGATCTGGAAGAGTCTACATGTCCAGCAATAGGGGAATCATGACAAACAGTCAGAACTTTTGTAGTTTTCATTGTGCACAGTGGGACAGTTCTTTGAGGAAGATACCAAGCAATGGAAAAAGAGGGCCATAGTATGCATTTAAGTTTTCCCCTGGGCTCTGTTACAAGGTTTTTAAGTGGTCTCTTTGTCATTCATTCGTAAATAGTTTGTAAGTTCTTTATTGATTTTTCTCCTAAACATAAGAGTTATTCTCAAGGGGCTTTTAAGGTTTCTAAGTCTATGGACTCTTTTTGTCTACCATTTTGATGATGAATTTTATTTTATTTTATTGTGATTAGTGAATATGTCTTACATTATTTTTGCTTTATGGGAATTGATGAGATTTTCTTTATTACCTAGTACATGACCAATTTTCTTTTGTGACTGTTCCTGAGTGTTTGAGAAGAATGTTCTTTTTTGAGTTTAGAGTCCCATTTTATATGTATTTGATCAAACTTGTTAATTAGGCTACTCAAATATTCTGTATTCTCTGTTCGTCTATTTTATCTGCACATTTCCTGAAAGTTGTGTTGTTAGGCTTTCTCCAAAGTTCATGTATTACATCTGCCTGGAAATATCTCTTTTTGTCCTTTTACTGCATTTGCCTAAAATTCTGTCTTTTTTCCTAATACTAAGAATCACTTGGTGTATTTTTCCTCATACAAGTTATCTTCATTCTTTCTATTGTCTTAGTTGAGACATGCCTATCAAAAATACTTGGTGAATTTTTTTTATTGCAGTTTGAAAATTTCTAGGCTTTAATAAATCATTGATTCTTCACCCAGATTACCAATATATTTGGACCTATTCTCATATCATCTTATTTATGTTGTCCATTTTTCCATCCTATGATTCCTTTATCTTCTCCCTCTTTCTTTGCTTGATTGGATTATCTTATTTCATTTTTCCTCCACAGGTAGCTTACAGTTGATTCATCTTGTTTCTTTTCTTCTAGTAGTTCCACTTATGATTTTTTTTTCTTTTTTTAGTACTGGAAATTGAACTCAGGACCTTGTGCTTGCAAGGCAGGCATGGTGCTGCTGAGCTAAATCCTCAGCCCTCCACTTACAGTTTTACCATACGCAAGGACTGCGCATCTTTCCACCGTCAGGTAGATTACCTTGACCCTGCTGCCAAAGGAGGCGAAAACCTTGGTTTATCTTTTCTGCTGTCACTTTCTACCTTCTCTGACTTTTTAGTTCTAAATTGTTAAAAGACTTTTTTCCCTTTGCAATTAACTTTTACTTAAAATCAGTTAGTTTTTCTGGGTTCTTTGCTCACCCTACATTTTATATTCTCTGGACCTGTGTTTTTTCCCCCTGCAGTTCCTCCTTGAGAAACTTATTGTTATTATTATTATCACTAAATTATATTAAAGTACAGAACACTTCATGAATTTGCACATTATCCTCTCTAATTTTAGAATATGTGCAGCTACTGTGTGTTTGGGAAATCATTGTCATTTGTGTACAGCAAACTAAATGTTTGCATATCTGAAAGTTCTTTATTTTGAAAAAATAGGCTTTCTGTAGAAAATTTAGATTTGAGTCTTTTTAGAACATTAGTGTTACATAGCTCCATCAGAAATCTGATACCAGCATGATTCTTGCTATTTTTGTTATATTGTTTGCAGAACATTTTAATTTTTATTATAGGTTGTAATAAATTAACATAATTCAAAATTAAAAATCATAAAAGCATCACATAGAACTGCTACGCCAACCTCTGTTTTTGCTTCATACATTTGCCCTTTATGCCTTGGTCCATTATTTTATTTTCAGTCTTTGGAGTACTGTACATGTACATTGATTTCAGTCTGCTTTGTGTATGGCGTAGAGTTTGATTTGGTTTTATGAGCTATTTGAAGTCTTTTTCTATTAGTGAGATTTACTGATATTACAAATAATTTTGTCTCAAATATGTTATGCAATTCTGTTATTCTTAACATTCATATGTTTATTAATTTTGCAAATACTTTTCTAGCACCGATCTTACGTTCTTATCTTATTCATGTTTCTCCAAATAATTTTAGGTAAGTTACTCTGATTTCCAGAGGAGGAAGTTGAGGCACAGATTGTGTGGCTGATTGCTGTAGTGACTGATGAACCAGGACACAATCTAGTCTTTCTTGGCTCCAAAGTCCATTCTTCACTACTTCACCATGGCTTTCTTGATTTGTCATGATTTCTTTTAATGTGCACTTATACCCAGTGAGTACGCTGACTATATACTCTGCTCCTCCTAGAACAGGTCTTCCCCTTCAATCTATGCAAAATCACTGAGAATTCTCCCCTTTGCTCCCAAGATTGTGTCCCATGATCTCAAAGTTATTGTGTGAAGAGCTGTGGTTGGGTGTTCTAGAACAACATTGCCTCAGTGCTTGAGAACCAGCCCTGAGCAGCCATGAGACTCAGGAAAGAGGTGGACAGATCCAGGGTTGTATTGAGTGCAATTTCTTTCTAACAGAAGTGTGATGCTGGCCACCAGCAAGGCCGGGTGGATCTCTGCAGTTGTGTTAAAAGTAGGGGTGGTAGGGGAGTATAGAATGGTCAAGACAAAAATAATTTCATCCGAGCTGGAATACACCTGGTTTATCTGAAGCTAGTGTCACAGATTTCAGGCACACTCTTGGTGCTAGTGTCAAGGGGCCCCAATTATAAAGCTCCGTGTACCACTCTTATCATTTTGTTTATTTATAGTATGATGGGAAAACGGCAGGGTTATTGAGTGGTTATGACCCAAGATGGCTGTGGTTATGTCAAGCTGAATCCATATACTAGGGCCCAGCAGGCTGAGAATACATCAAAAAGAGATTCCCTCCTCTGAAGTATACATTACACTGTCTATTTATAGATTAACCTACTTTCTATAAATAAAAAAGAATATATGAATGGAATCCCTGGGGGGCTAGGAAACAACACTAAGAACTCAGCACTGAGGGCCTATGGCATCTTGTGGAGCTTCTGCACGCTGTAAACACTGGCTTCAGCACAAAGCCTCACTGTCCCCTAAGCCATCCCACTGAGCGGCATAGTTCCTGACTGCAAAATTTGCGGGGTTGTTATTCATTCTTCTTTTAAGGAAAAGGTGGACGATTCCAACCTGGACTGTCATAAGGATTGTAATGGAAACAGAGCTCTTCATTCAATAGTTGAAAAAAATTTTTCTTGTGTTTGTCATTCAGAAAACTTGCTACAAATATTTTAATATGTGTGGAGTTGCGCATGCTGATTATTCTCCTCCATTCCACTCTGTTCTTTTCTTTCACTTTTATAAGGCAGATTCGGGATTTCTGTATGCATCCTTCAGTGCTCAACTTTTCTTCATTTTCGTAGCTTTTCTGGTGTGCTCTTGGGGAATCCTCTGGCTATATCTCTCTGCACTGTCTTAATTTCAGCTGTGTCTGTTTTGCTGTGAAGCTCATCTACAGAGCTTTGATTTCAGTGATATGTTTTTCTAATTTCCTTCTCATAGTGTCCTGATCTTGTTTTATGGATAAAATAATCTGAGATACATATACATGTTTGTATGCTTTTTCAATAGCTTTATTGAATTCAAATAATAGAATTAATATATTATAGAATTCACCCCTTTGAAGTACAACTCAATGATTTTTAGTATATTCACAAAATTATGCAGCAATAATTACTATCTTAATTCCAGAATATTCTTCTTCCCAAAAGAAAACCCTATACCTTTTAGCAATCATTTTCTACTACCTCTTCTGTCCAACCACTGGAAACCACTGATCTACTTTCTGTCTCTATGGATTTTCCATTTATGTACATTGTTTATAAGTGGGTTCACACCATATGTGTTTTTGTGATTGGCTTCTTTCATTTAATATTTCCAAGTTCATGTATGCTGTAATATTTATCAGAACTTAATTTGTTTTTTTGGCTGAGTAGTACTCCATTAGATAGAGTATTACAACATTTTGCTCATTTACTAGTTGATGGTCATTTGGTTATTAAGAATAGTGTTTCTCTGAATACTTGTGTACAAGCTCTCAGGTGGACACAGGTCTTCATTTTACTTTACACATATACCTAGGAGCAAAATTATTGGATTATTCTATTTAACATTTTGAGGAACTGTCAAACTATTGTCTAGAGTGGCCACATAATTTTATGATTCTATTAGATATGTATTAAAGATTTGTACCTTATTTTATTCATCTGTTAATTCTTCTTCTGTTTGGTTTTTCCCTTTTGTGTTGTTTTTCTTAAAATATTAGTTTCAACTGTATTTCTTTTTGATATTGGAGATTTCCTGGTTGTCATTTTATACCTTAAGTTTTGAGTGGTTTATTCTTTGGGCGGCTATTTAGCAACAGGACTTTGAAGCAGACAGGCTCTAACATGATAAATATCTACTCAAAATACATACTGTAAAATAGAAACACTCTAAAATTACAGTTAACGCAATGTTCAAAAAATTGAAGTGGAGCTTCCTAATTAGAAAAAGAAAGAAGCATAAGATTCCACTTGACTCCAATTCCTATTTTCCATGAGACAGAGGCTGGCTTTCAGGGATGACAATGCCTGTGTTAGTCAACTTTCCATTGCTGTAATGAAATACCTAACAGCATCAACTTGTAATGAGAAAAGGCTTGTTTTGGCTATAGTTTTAGAGGTCCAACTTTATGATTTTGGGTCCGTGATGAGGCAGCACATCATGCTTAGAGTGCATGGTGGAGCAAAATTGCTCACTTTATTACCAGGAAGCAAAATGGGTTATTTTCTGTTTGTTTCTTTTTTGTACGAATTTTTTTTCTCATTGAATTTATTGGTACACTTTAGGTATACAGTACAGTTCCATTCATCATTGGAATCTTGAACCTTTACATGATGTATCTTGATTCTCATTTTTTCCCCTATCCCTGCCCTCCCTACACTCCCTCCCCCCTTCCCTATTTACAAATACTTTATTTCCATGTTTTCATTTTCTCATGTTTTTTTTCCTTTTCCCATATTACCTTTCCCGTACCCTTCCCATTTCCCCTACACCTTTTATGTTTATAGCAGCACAGTTTGTAATAGCTCATACTTGGAAACAGCCCATGTGCCCATCAGTTGGAGACTGGATAAAGAAGATGTGGTTTTTCTACAAAATGGAATACTACTCAGCCATAAAGAATGAGAAATTAGAGTCATTTATAGGAAAATGGATACATATTGAGGATATACCAACCTAAGTAAAATAAATGAGTCACACATGCATGAATACTGAATAATTTCTCTAGTGTGAAAAACTATAATGGTACATAAGATACTAATGATATAATTGACAATGTGAAATTGTATGAATCTTTTTAGTTTATGTCATACTTTGAGGAACTACTAAGAAGATAATGATACACAGTGTAATAACTATTATTCTCTTATTATTTGATTATAAAATTTTGTTTTATTTTTTCATAAAATTAAAAAAAAGAAGTAAAGCAGTAGACAGGATGAGGCCCCACAGTCCCTTTCAACAGCATACCCCACTGATGCAGAGATGTCCCAGGAGTACTTCCCTCTTAAAGGCTCCATTACTTCCACTGCCAACATTCTGGGTACTAAACCTTTGACACATGGGCCCCTGAGGGACTTTCAGTATTTAAACTATAGCAATACCCTGTCAAGGTCACCTAAATATAGGTAGGTACTGCATGTTTATTCCTCTTCCAATAGCGTTCATAAAATGATCCTTAGAAAAACTATTAAATTCCTCTAATAATAGGGAGGAGTGGAGGGGTTGAAGGGAGGGCAGGGGTATGGGGAAAAAATAAGAACCAAGATATATCATGTAAAGGGACAAATTCCCAATGATGAATGTCATCCTACTGTATACTGTATAAAATGTACCAAGAAAATTAATAAATTAAAGAAAATGGAAAAAAAATCCTCCGATAGCCTGAGCATTTACTTTCCATAATGCATGGTACCTCTTTTTGAGTTTTCATTGCCCTTGGAATTTTTTAAAAGCTAAATTGAAGATGGTTGTGATAATTTCTCTAGGTGACAACTTTGATTGGCTTCAGAGTTGCCTAGGGTATTAGGAAAGCACACTTCCAGGTGTGTCTAGGTGGGTCATGGCAGTGTGACCTTGGGCATTATATCTAGTCTCTGGCCCTTCCTCTCTGGTCTTCTTCCCTGTGCTCTGCTGCCCAGTCACCACGATGTGAGGAGCCTTGACCCTTTATTCCCTTCCACCTCCGTGCTCCTGCCTCGGAGCCAGCTGACCCTCTGAAATGTGAACTGCAATAAATTTCCTCTCCTTGAAACAGTGGGTGTTGAGTATATTGTACCAGCAATGTGAAAGCTGACTCCAGTAGTTTTAAATGTACTTTAAAGGACAAAATTTGAATATGTGCCTAGCCTATGAGAATGGAACAAATGTTTTCACCGTGTTGCAAAGTTTATCAAATACTCACCAAATGATTGGTAGGAGTCAGCGCATTCCAGCTTCTATGTTACATGGAGCTTACTGGTTTTAATAAATCTCAGAAATTTAACTTAACATTTACTAAGCAATGCATAATGTAGCATTTTACAATATTTTATAAAACTAACTGATTAACTCTTAAAACCCAGGCTTTTGTGGACCATCTGTACCCACTGAATTTGACACTCATGCTAATTCAGAGTTGGGCTGTTCCTACAAATCATCTTTAATATCCCTACTTAGTCATAGCTCCCCCTTCGCTCTCCTCATGTGCATTTTAATAACCTCATTTATGTCCATTCTGAACCATCTCTCCCAGTGAGCATTCTTCCCGTCTTCCCTTATACAGAAACTCTCAGGATTTCATCATTTCAATCTTGTTGCACTGTTTTTTCCATTTTACTTTCTGTATGGTGGTCCCACGATGGGTCTTGGAAAATTGGTGTGCAAGCAATTTTCTGCTCAGAGGTCTGAATTCCTATTCAACTTTGAACCGCATAATAGACACAGTAGCCCACATTTGTTTCAAGGACCCTTGATCATATATCCTTTGCTAATTACATTTCCCACAATGAGATTTTCTACATATCATTTTTTAAAAATACCACAGAATAAGCACTTTTGGTTTTTAGGTCAGGAGAATCCAACCTCCTACAATGTAATGTCACAAAGAAATATTACTTGTAACAATAGTGTTTCTTAAACTTCTATAATTCCTTGTGGTTACTAGAGCACATTTTAAATTTTAGGTCATTTACATACTACAATAATTCTTGAACAAAATGGATTCTTTTGTTTTGTGGATTAATATTTTCCGTTTCTTTTCCCTCACTTTATATCCCAGTGGTGGTCACTTAATGTCTCATGAGAGGTGTCCCAACCCATGCCTCTGCCCTGCTGACCTTCTTGGAATTGGAATAGCTCAGGTGTGTGAGATGACAAAAATGGGAACTGTGCGTTTTACTGCCCCTCCTGAGCATCAGCATTTGACTTAGGAGTTGGCAAAGCACTTTGAGATCCTGGAGAACAAGCAAACAGGCATTTATTATTCATATTCGTCAGCGTGGAGATTATATCCCCTCAATGTCCAGTCTCCTCGGTACCATATATTACCTCCTTAAATGTTTCTCAAGATGGACTGTGTAAGATCTGCCCCCACAGCGGTGCCCACCTGCTTTCGCTGTCACATCTTGGTTCAGATAGGTTGTGATCTTGTGGCTTGTTAAGGTCCCAGGTGGAGGTTGCTGTTACAGTTAGATTGAGTAATGATTTCTGAACTGGGATATTCTTGCGCTCTAGAAGAAGGGAAAACAAATTATGCCAAACTGTGTAAGTATTGAAAGGCAAAGCATATATGCCGTAGCAGGGAAGGTTTTCTTGTTCACACATGGGACAGTGTGTTGTATTTACACACAATTTGGATATTCTTAGAAAACTTCAATCTCTTCTGTGTTTGCCATTATGTTTATTTCCCAGCGGAGTCCTTCGTATGCTGTATCACAGGATAAGCAGCCGGTAACCTACTAAAACTGAAAATAAAGAAAAGGCACAGAGATAGAGGGATTTACTTTTAAAAAACAGATTGTTAAAATTTTTTTTTTCTTGCTAGACATAATAATGTAGCTCCTTCTAGGGATAATTCTATAACCACATTTTCTCTAAAACTTCAATTGTGTTCATTCTGCAGACGCACTGTGTAGATTTTCACGGGGTTTTATGTGGTTACAGGACGCTAGTATAATAACATTCTAGAATAAAATGACATATTAGCCACTTTTTGGTTGTAAGCAACAGAAACACAGCTTAAAATAATTTAAGAAAAAAAAAGAAAGTAAGAGAGAAAGAAAAGAAGATAAAAGAAAAAGGCTATGTTGGGTTACAGGGATGCATACTTGAATGTCAAATAGGCTTCAGGAATAACTGAATCCAGGAGTCATCAGGGCTACACAAATGCTCTTGAGTCTTTGTTTTCCTCTGCGTTAGTACATTTTTCCAGGGGCTCCCACCTGTGTTGGCATGATGGCTCCAGCAGCTCCAGGTTGATAAAACTTTCCAGGGAAAAATAACTCTTTACATGTATTTAAAAATTAATGCATATTAGTAATCTAAAATAATGAGAAAATTTTAGTATAGCGATACATGCATATAACATATTTGATTATGTTCATCTCCATTTCCCTCCTCTCCCTTTTCTCCCCCACCCTTTTGCCCTCTTTCCTATCTCTAAAAGTCTGCCTTTAGTTTCTAGTCATCTTTCCTTATTTTATTTATTATTCTATTGTTCATATAAGAGAAAACATGCAATTTAACTTGCTGAGATTGATTTATTTTGCTTAACATAAGGGTCTCCAGTTCCATCCGTTTTCCAGCAAACGATGTGATTTTCTTTTTCTTTAGGGCTGAATAATGTTCCATTGTATATATACTGTGTACCACAGTTTCCTTATCCACTCATCTGTTGACAGGCATCTAAGCTGTTTCAGCTATTGTAAATTGCGCTACTGTAATCATGGATATGGATGAATTATTATAATATGCTGTCTTTAATTTTGGGGGACTATATACAAAAGAGTGATACCACTGGGTCAAATAGTATTTTTATTTTTAGTTTTCTGGGGAGTCTCCATATTGAATTCCATAGTTGTACTAGTTTTCATTTCCACCAACAGTGAGGAAGGGTTCATTTTCCTCTGCCTCCTCTCCAGCATTCATTGTTTTTTGTGTTACAAAATTGTTTTGGTACTGGGAATTGAACTCAGGACCTTATGCTTGTGAGGCAGGCATGGTGCCACTGAGCTAAATCCCTGGCCCTGTTTTTTGTATTCTTGATGTCAGCTGCTCTGATCAGGGTGAGATAGAATCTTTTTCTTTTTTCTGGTACTGGGGCTTGAACTCGGGACCTTGCACTTGCCAGGCAGGCACAGCATCACTGAGCTACATCCCTGGCCCTAGGGTGAGGTAGAATCTTTAATGTAGTTTTGATTTGCATTTCCCTAGTGGCTAAACTTGTTGAACATTTTTCCGCACTTATTGGCGATTTGTACTTCTTTTGAGAAGTATCTGTTCAATTCATTCGCCTACTTATTGAGTTGTTCTTTTGAAGTTGTTTTGAGTTTATTATATAGTCTAGATATTAATCCTTTACTAGAAGAGTAGCTACTAAAGATTCTCTTCCATGAGAAAGAATGCTTTTGTCTTGAACTCTCCACATACAAACTGGGGGTTAACCTGATGCAACGTGACTTATGTGCTCATCACTGCTATTAGGAGAAAGGGGTAGACTGGAGGTGGACATAGCAATTCTGTGTCGCAGGCACACAGTATTGGACTTGGTCAATTTCCAAAGAATAGCTTCCAGAAAGGATGTTTGGGACTGACTCTTTAATTATAATGCATTTTATTCCTGATAACTGAATATATTGAAAATGATGGCTATGTATGCCAATATTGAATTTTTGCTCCAGAATATGAAAATAAGTCTCACTTATTTAGCATTTAAGGAGAAATGAATAGCTGCATGTTGAATCTTGAAACCTGGCTTACTGGCTGCTTTATGATGGGCTGGTGAATCTTTCCTTTTATTTTCCCATAGAAAAGTCTTTAAGGCAGAGAACTTTACTCTCCTGTAATTGTTTGTACTTCTTAGAAGCAAATTTTGTACTTCCTCCTATTTGACTTTGAACTGAAGAAGGCAAGCCCATTACGGAGAGGGAAAGTACTGGCATTTGCAAATTGAGCTTCTGAGAGCTGTACTTAAGGTTCATCTGTGCATGCAATTTCCTCATAATAGTGTCTTGACACACAAACAGCACTGAAGTAGATTCTCATGGATTTGGAGGTTGATTTTCATTTAACGAGAAGGAAATAAAAGAGATAGGAAGATCACCTTGTACTCACCCTGTTATTTTTCTCCCATCAGGAGCAGGGGCTGGTGATTTTCATTGCTGGTGTTCAGCTGGTGTAGGAAAAAGCCTGACTTTTGGACACAAGGAAGTTTCTGATCATTAGGTAGCAACTGCTGTGCTACTTATGGAGGAGGAAGTTTTCAGGTGCAGTGGGCTGCAATCCTGCCCATGAAATAGAAACAGGAAATCAAACTGTCAGAGGTGAGAGTTTTTAGACCATCTCGCCCTACCTGTCACTGATAAAAGAAAAAACAGGCTTTATGACTCTTGCAGGACTGTTTTTGGTCAATGTGTATGGCACAATGGTAAAAGCATGATGTTATAGTTTGGATGCTGAATGTACCCCCACATCCCATGTGTTGATGGCTGTTTTTTTTTTGTACCAGGAATTGAACTCTGGACTTTGTGCTTGTGAGACAGGCGGCAGCAACACTGAGCAAAATCCGTGGCCCATGGTGGTAGAATCTTTAGAGGTGGGGCCTAGTGGAAGGGGGTATTACTTTGAAGGGATATTGGAATCCTGAATGCTTCTTGTTTCTCTCATTCACTTCCTGACCATCTCTGCTACAAGTTGCCTCCATGATTCATTGTGCCACAACAGGGCCCAAGTGACTGTGGACTGAAGTCTCTGACACCACAAGCCCCAAAAAACCTTTTTTTCCTTTTAAGTCGCCTATCTCAGGTACTTTGTCATAGCAATGGTAGGCTGCCTAACACATGACCTTTGGAGTCAGACCGTTGTGTCATTTCCAGTTCTTTTACTAAGTGTGCAAGTTTGGGCCACTCAACATTCAAGTGCTTCTTATATTAAAATGTATAGTGCAGCATTATCAGTAATAAATTAGATGAAGTACTGCTAGTGTGTCTGACACATAGTGTATGCTCAATTACTTGTACTAGGTGTCCTCCAGGCTAGGGAACATCTGGCTTCACTGCAGGTGAGATGAATTTATTCTCATCTTGAAGTGACTTTGTGAGCCTTCACTTTATAGGATGTAGCACAACGTCATTGATTAGTATCAACAGTCCCTTCATAGTTCATTGATTTGAGTTTTTGGAGACCATTTCCTGTTCATGAAGAGAAGGGACAGGTCTGAGCTAATATTTGCTTGGAAATATTAGGTAGATAATTTGTGTACTAAACCATAGGAGATAAAAAATGGTATTCTATGTATACATCATTCTCACTGGGGGCTCCTTGTAATAACAGATAAATCAACAGAGAAAAAAGTTCAAGAACATGTATACATCCTGTATTCACGGGAGATGACCCAGAAATGAGCAGATCTCTAGGATGTATCTGAAGCAGTTGTTTTAGAAATTAGATTCAGGCTGGGGATTTAGCTCAGTGGTGCTGTTGCCTACCTTGCAAGTGCAAGGTCTTGAGTTCCATCTCTGGTAACAAAAAAAAAAAAGGTTCACCATTTGCTGAACTGGAGAGGAATGGTCTGGGGAAAGGCCTAATTAATGCATGATGGCCAGGACAAGCTCTGCATACAAAAGAAAGATTTCTTAGGCAGATTTAAATCCATGCCTTCTCCACTGATAAGTCTCTAATGCTTTAGACATCTTTATTTTCCTGGTGCAGAAGGGGAAATACTGTCAAGATTTCCTTTATGAATGTAAGTTTCTTTTATAGAAAGGCATTTTTCAGAGTTACTTTTTGTATGTAATGTATGATATTGGAAATTTAAGCCAGGGCCTTTGCACTGACTAGCCCCAGCCCTTATATTTTAAATTTTGAGACAGGATCTCACTAAGTTGCTCATGTAGGACATGCCATCCTCCTGCTTTATCCTCCAAAGTGCTGGAATTTTAAGTGTGCAACACCATACCTAGCTCAGGGCTTCTTTAATGTGTGTAGTTTCTCTCTCTCTGTCATATGTGTGTGTGTGTGTGTGTGTGTGTGTGTGTGTATTATA
>NW_022900944.1:34110329-34141237 GCF_012274545.1 Fukomys damarensis
TATATATATATATATTTTGGGGTGGTGTATTCTGGCTATAGTCTGGGTCTTGAATATCCCCCCAAGACCCACATGTTAAAGGCTTGGGAGCAACATGCTATTTGGAAATGGTAGAACTTCTGGGTGGTGGGGCCACGTGGGAGGCCTTCAGGTCATGGGGCATGCCCTAGAAGGGGAGATTATGGAACCTTCAACTCTCTTCACTCTCTTTTGCTTTCTGGTGATGAGGTAAGTGGTTGTGTCCTGCCACAATCCCCTACCATGATGTGTTATCTCACCATAGCACCAAAAGAAGTGGTGTCAGTTAGCCATGGACTGAAACCTCCAAAACTATGAGCCAAAATCAACCTTTCATCTTTATAAGTTATCTCAGATATTTTGTTATAGCAATGGAAAGCTGACTAACACATCTCTCATTTCTGGGTTTTGGAGTGGTTTGTCCTGAGCTCCTTCAAATTTGTCTTCTGAAACATTTTGCCTTCTAAAATGGAAGCAGCACAGATATAAACACAAGCAAAGACAGCCACATGTAGCATGAAGAGATTCCAGAGCTTGATCTGGCTTTTGCCTGCCACTCAGACTTTTCCTCCTTCTCTACCACCCTACCTTACCAGCGTCCTGCCACACAGACTTTTGTGACATTCCTCCAAAAGATTAAAGTAATTCCTGTTTTACAGCTTTTACCCTGGCTGTTCATGATGCTGGGGACATTCTTTCTCCATCCTGCATAGCACCCATTCTTGCCATTTAGATATTTTCAGAGGGGCCTTTGCTGATCAGCCACTTTGCAAAGGCTCCTGTTCTCTATCACATGAGCCTGTTATATTTTAATTGCAGCACTTGATATTTGTTGGTCCTTTTGTTCATTGTGTATTGTTGGTTTCTTCTTATTGGTTTATTAATTACATAGTTACTGTGCAGTGAACAGAATCCTTATATTTTGTTTTACACATAACGTTTGAAGCAGGATCGCTGCTTGTAAGTAGACCCTCCATAAATATTTGTTGGATGGATGAAGGAGTGAGTTTGAGTAACCCAGATAGGCAGTATTATACCTTATAGAAAGAGGCCTGAGCCAGTATGCTTAACTACTTTTATTCCAGACTGCTAACCTTTGGAGAGAGCTTTATCTTTGGGATCTTTCTTACTTTTCTAATGAAACAAATTTAAACTAGATCACTTAAGCTTTCTTTCATCTCTTCCTTGTGAGATTCTGTTCACTTGCTTCCGTGTTGAGCAATCTAATAAGAATTTATCCTTAAAAGTCATCTTTCAGATGGGTTCTGCATATCAAAACCCTAACCACATGTCAGGCAAGAGCTCATAGCTCTGGAGGGTCAGACAGTAGATGAGAAAGGCACAATGACTTGTTCAGAAAGGAAGAATAGCTTTCTACAGGGCAAAGTATTCCACTACTGGTGGAAGACATATCCATAAATATTAAAGACTCTTCCTGACAAATGGAAAAAGGGTAACAGCAATTAAGTCATAATTACTTGCCCACTGATGCTTCTGTTTCCACACTGAAGGATTTCTGAATCCCAGATTTCAGTAAACACTTGGTCCTGGCCTCTTTTTCTTTACCCACTAGTGTCATCTTATGGAGTTGGGTTGGTGGCAAGTGGACATTGTTATTTATGTAGCTCTGTTGTCCATAAAAAATGTTCACAATGGTAGTTTGATTGAAACCTGTTTGCCCTGTAACTCTGACTTCACATACTTTCCCTAAGAATTTACAAATATGACCAACTGCACAATACAAACCTCTAGTATTCCCCGGTGGGACATCAAACATAAATGTCTTTTCTCACCTATTAGCCAGATATACGGAGGAAGAAAAAGTTAACTTCTGGCCCTGATTCATCACTTTTATGGAAGTTAAATTCCTTTGTTTTAATGTACACTTGATTGTGCAAGCACTTATTGAGGCAGTTAGGGTTTGTAGGAGAAAGAGACAGTTGAAGAAAGAACAAATGAATCTAATGTAAATCAAATACTTGGCCCTTTTATAGGAACTACAAAGCCTTAAATGTGTGTTCTTAATGGTAATTTCTACAAAACTCCAATAGGAAGCTTTGACAGTGATTGTTTCTGTGGGGAGATGGGTTTTTCCTTTCACATGCTAATCACCTGCCCCTGGTGATATTTCTCTCCTTGACTGCAGTCATGGAATTGAATAATTTATGGAATGAATTTTGTTGTAAATTTATTGTGTCACAAGCAGGTTGTAATTTCACTAACTGATCACTTAAGTTATTAAGTTAAAAAAATGTGGCTGATAGGATGGTGCATTTGGAGGGGGTACCCCCCCCCAGCAAGTTCACATCTTATATATTTTCAAAACAGAGCACTTGCCTAATTTTTATTCAGAATCTGATATGAGAGAAGGAAGCACACATTAACATAAGTGGTATTGCATTTGCACACTATTGTTGAATTTTGGAAGTCGTAAACAAATTATAGAAGATTTTATAGAGACAGAAGTAGCATTAAGCCCACAGGGCTGTGGCGCTGCTGCCATTGTCTTCTGAATAATTGTCCCTAGCTTGCTGGTGACAAATGAGCATTGGCGGGCGTGAAGGTAAAGATGGCCCTGGGAGGGGAAAAAAACCACATTAATTCCTTTAAATGTTGCTTCAACTTTGAGGTTAAGATAATGGCGAGTGATCACACCCCCAAATCTTACCCAATCCAAATGGACTTACAAGTAGAATAGGGGAAAAAAAATCTTTAAAAATCTCTCGCTGGGGTATCTGATTGCCCTCCATCTTTATTCACCAAGTTCTCAGGGCTCCTAATGGCCATTCTGCTGCGATAAGAGGCAACATTTGGCCACGGCAGAAACCTTTGCTTAGTTTCGGCCCCCAAAGCTTCAGCATTCAGCAAACACGCATTTAAGGTTTCCTGTTATTTACATTGAAATTTTTCTATTGACCCTGCCAGTGTGAATGAATTTCAAACAAGTCGTTTCTTTTTCTGGATGGATTATTTCCCTAGGATCCTGGTAGGGGTTATTTTTAATTCCTCTGCGAGTTCCCTCTATTCTTGTTAGCACCCTGAGGATTTGCTTTTTGTTTTCTACCCTGTCGTCTGATGAGCCCCCCCCCCCCGGAAAGTGGTGCAAGGGACACTGGGTAATAGCCACTCTTCTGCAATAGGGACACTTGTTAGGCCTTCAGAATCGACGTTGTCACCATCTGCTACATAGAATCTAGAAATGTGATGGAAAGCAAGTTGTAATTAACTGAAACATGGGTGTGATTTTTATGTCTTAGCCCATTTTCATGGCTCCAGTTGCCATGAAAAGAAATGAATGCAGCTTGTACTTTTACTTAGTTATTTTTTTAATGAACAGGCTTTATTTTCTGGAGCAGTTTTGGGGCAATCAAGGGGGAAACGCAGAGTTCCCTTATACTCCCTCCTCTCCTTCCTCTCGCCGGTTTCCTGTTAAGCATCCTACAAGTACACGTGCTGTATTTATTACAGCTGGTGGCACGACATTGGCAGAGAACTAAGTGATGTCCACAGTTTATGTCAGAGTTCACTCTTGGCGATCATGTTTACCAGATTTCAGTACTGCAGTGAAATAACTGAAGCAGGATATTTTAGCAAGAAAATAAGTTTATGTGGCTTACAGTTATGGAGGTTGAAAGTCTAAACAGCATGCACTCTCAAAAGGGCCCCTCTCACCTTGCTGCATCCCACTGTGGACTAACCGTGTCTGTGTTTGTGTGACCTCTCTCCCTGTCCTTCTAAAGCCACCAGGATTAGATTATGCAGGCACCACCCTAAGGGTTACTCACTAATCACTTTCCAAAGTTTCCACTTCTAAACATCACAGGCAGACTGTGTCTGCCCTGCTTATAATGTTAACATAAAACTCGGGCACCAAACTCCTGAGAGTTGAGGTTGAGGGGATAAACTACAGTATATTCAAACCACAGCAGTGCTGGACTTGCTGGACTTCTACAGGTTTTGACAGACACAGAGGATATGGTGGCTCATTCCTGTAATCCCAGCACTCTGGGAGGCTGAGGCAGGAGGATTGCAAGTTTGAGCCCAGCCCGAGTGACTTAGTGAGACACTGTCTCAAAATAAAAATAAAGTAAAATAAAATAAAATAGGCTAGGAAAGTAGTTTAGTGCAAAGGCCCTGGGTTCAACCCTTGGTACAGGGTGCAGGGGGCACGGTGTGTGTGTCCACCTCTACAGCCTCACATGTGTAATTTCACTGTCCTGTGTTCTGTCTCCTCATCCCTGCCTGTCCTCACCTCTGGAGACTACTGATTATTTTATTGTCTCAGTCATTTTGTCTTTTTCAGAAAGTAATAGAGTTGGAATCTTATACTAAGAAGCCTTTTCAGGCTGGCTTCTTTCGCATGCCTTAGCAACAGGCATTTAAGGTTCTTATGTATTTGTGGTTTGATAACTCATTTCTTTTTACACTTGATCTTAGCCAAAAGGCCAAGAAGCAGTACTCTCATTTCTTTTTTAATGGGGCATCATCAGCTTGTACTTTTTAATTGTTGCTGATATTGTGCTGTGTGGAGGAGGAAAAATAATTTTCTTTTTAAAATATGTTAAACCAAGACTCTTGAGATGGTGAGATGGCTGACGTAAAGAGGTTTACTGGGCCATTGCAGATGGTAGTCAGAAAGAAAGGACTGGTCCTGGGGCAATCCCAGGCCCTAGTAGCAAGGTTTACTGGCGTCTGGAAAAAGTATCCACTTGATCTGAAAGCCCTTGGCATTGTGTAATGAATGTCTGGGGAAGGAAGGCATAACCTGTTTGCAGTGAACCTATGCTGGCTGCAGAAAACCGGAGTGTGGGGGCAAAGG
The DNA here is from genome assembly GCF_012274545.1 of Fukomys damarensis. NCBI lineage: Eukaryota > Metazoa > Chordata > Mammalia > Rodentia > Bathyergidae > Fukomys > Fukomys damarensis. The sequence continues at coordinate 34,115,167 of NW_022900944.1, forward strand.
TCTGTGGTATCTGAGTGTCAGCATCTGGGGGATGAGGGCTGTAGGAAGGAATCAGGGTTATTCAACATCAGCCCCAAAGAAGACGGAGGGGTAGTTCCTCCCAGGTTTGCTCCTGTGGGCTCAGTGATCAGTGATATGAAGGTGTGTTTGTGTGTGTGTGTGTGTGTGTGTGTGTGTGAGAGAGAGAGAGAGAGAGAGAGAGAGAGAGAGAGAGAGAGAGAGAGAGGAGGTGTATTGGGGATTGAATCCAGGGCCTTGCCAAAGAGTTACATCCCTAGTGTGAAAGGTTTTATGAGGCAGGAAGGAGGCCTGGAGGTGGGGGTCTTTTGAGTGAGGGTGTGTGTCTTTTTTTTGATATCTGCACTCTTTCTTTATTAAGGTTAACATTAACTCTTGCTGTGAGGCCTCTCCATTAGAGTTTAGAATGCCAAGTAAGAGGGAGAGAAGCTAAAAGCCTAAGAAAGGAAAGTACAAGTAATTCCACCAAGGACAGCTTCCAGAAGGGCTGTGCTGTCACAGAATCACAGGAGGAAGGAGGTGGGAAGATTTAGGGTGGGGGACAGACCTTAAGGAGCCTGTACGTAGAACAGAGTGGTGCTTAGGGCTTGTGATCAGATTGGGGTTAAGGTTGTGACATACATTCAGGAATGTGAAGCCTTGTTCTGTTCTTTTCAGGCTGAACCTTGTTAACTGATTAACCTTCCCTGGTTCTTCTCCCTTCTGTCCTCTGGCCCTTTGTAATTTGGGTTAGGACATTTCCGTATTTTGCTCTTGCCCCTGTCATAGTTCTTAGTTGGGACTGTCTTCCATAACAAAAGAAAAACGAGCAGGAGTTTATATTAATATCTTCCATGCACAGGGCAATATTCAGAGAAATCTGTGAATTTCCAAATGGTGGCTTTGAGTTCAGGCTTAAATATCATGGACTACGACGCAAAGCAAGAAGAATGTAGGGATGGGGTTTGGGAGTGACCAGGGTGAGCACAGCCAAAGGCTGAGGTTCGTTGTGCGCTTCTCCATTTAAGGAATTTCTAGTGATTTGGGGTCACCTTTTTTCCAGGTACTGAGACAGCCACCCTTAAAAATGGAGATGTCCCTTACACAAGAGTACTTTAACTGTTTCAGAGCTTCTCCTGTGGTCCCTTTATCTCAAAATAATCAACTCAAAACAATCCTTATTCCAAAGAGGCATATTTTAGAGAGACAGATTCTTGTCCCGCACAGTAGAGACTTAGGTTTTCTGATCCAGAAAAAGTCAGGTGACCCCCTGGTTGCTCTCTGTGGTCCTGTCACAGGGTTTGAGGAGGTCTCTCAAAGAGGAGATTGAGACCTCAACTCAGCCTGTCTAGTAGATTCTTGATTCTTGCAGTGGAAAAGAATTTTGGCATGTGTTAGTGTGAGGTTAGTGTGTGGTTTATTATGCAGAGTTAAAAGATAAGGGAGATGTTATGGCTTGTATCTAGATGACCCCTCAAAGCCTCAAGCAGTCACATAGGGGGCTTTTTCAGAGGTGGCTGAATCTAGAGTGTATGATTTGACTCATGGTGCAATGCTAAGATTAAGGGTGGGTGATTACTAAATCAGTCCACTGATTGGTTTGGCACCGCCCTAATCCTGGTAGCCTGGATGTAATATAAAGGAGAGAAAGAGGCTTGTCTTGTCCCTTGGTTGCTTGCTTGGCTACCTTCTGCCTGCCATGAACTGTTTCTCCTCTGCGATGCCCATCTGTCTTCTCTGTCTTGGAGCCAGCCGACTGTGGACTGAAACTTATACAAACTGAGAGCGAAATAAATCTTTTCCTTTTTAACTTTGGGTGTCAAACATTTTGTCTCAGCAATGAGAGGAAAGTAACTAAGATGGGAGAATAGGAAAGCACTGTGGCTAGGGAAACTGGAGGGGTGCACTCTGGTGCTGGGGTTCAGACTGGTTGTCTCACAGAAACATGAAGCCAGCTTTTATGGATTAGCTAACGTGGTCCAGGGTCCCCACCATCATTATGTCAGTTCTGGTTTGGTAGCTCTGGAGGAATCCTTGTGGCGTGAGGGGCAATTTAGTTTTGGCTCCCATGAGATGACTGCTGTTGCTTGAGGTAGCATCCTGTGGTTGTGGCTCCTGCTGGGGAAAGGTGGGCAGTCTGTGAGGCTCTGCATTTCCTGGGATCTGAGGTACTTATAAGTTTGGAGGCTTCTAGGCATCCATTAAGGAGGTCTGGAATTGGACAATGTAAGAGCTGCAAACCCTGGAAATTACTTACTCTTATGTTAGCTCTCCGACTTGAAGGGCGATAGATGGAACAGGTAAATTTAAGGGTCATAAAGCTTGTGATACAGATACTCCTTAAAGATTAATACTCCTACACTTGTAGACCTAAGCAGGATCTGACCCAATAATAAGAGAGGCAAAATACCAGTTTCCTTGTCTCCTTTCTACCTCTCTTTGATTCTTCCACCCTACCTCAGGCAAGGTAGACAGGGTGAGTTGAGCTCCCCATCTCCTCTTGTATTTTTTTCCCTACCGCTGGTAATAGAGTTAAATCACCAGCATAACGTACAAAATAATGAGACTGAGGGATAATCCACATGGGGAAATCAGGCTCACTGATTTGATCATGTTTTACATATTCCTGTTAGCATTTTCCCTTGGACAATTATAAGTGGCATATGATGTCTTGTTTCTTGCTCTGTAAGAAAAAAGCGACTTGTTATGCGGCAGGTGTGTGGTAATCTAAACCAGTCCAGGGAGGTTATAATTATGTATGCCTACACCTGTTAAGTATCAGTCATAGGGGCCGGGGATTTAGCTCAGTGGTTCGGTGGCCTGCCTTGCAAGCACAAGGACCCGAGTTCAATCCCTGGTACCAAAAAAAAAGTATCAGTCACATGTTCAATCCACTCATAGTTTCTGAACACATACTGGAAATAGGGTACTGTTGAGGGATCCGAGGAAGGTCCTTCAACGAAGAGACAGGGACCTCAGCTTGGCCTGGGCAGGTATTTGATATCTTGTTGCAGAAAAACATTTCAGGACACATCTGTGAAAGGCACATGCCGATTTATTAAGCAGAGTTAGAAAGTTAGAGGAAATAGGGAAGGATTTCAGCTGGAAATGCTGAAGGGGGCACAGCTTTGATGGAGAAGACGAGAAGAGTCTTTCAACAGAAGGACGGGAATAGTTTTTAAGGTACTGCAGGGGCGGGCTAGGGTCTGGTTTATCATTACCTCAGTTCTGGTTTTGTATGGTAGCTTAGGAGAAGTCCTTATCACTTGAGGGGGAAGTCCATTTTCCATGAGATGACTGTCTCAGTTCTACGAGGCTCTCTGCTGGAATGCAAGGTGATTATAAGTTTAGAGAAATGGTGGAGACTTTTGGGTGCTCATTGGTAGTTAGGTGTCCCTGTAAATATCTTATCTTGGTGTCCTCAGTCTTGGAGCAGGATAAGTTACATAAACATTACAAGGTATTATGTTACATTGTCAGTTTTCAGATGAACATTCTGTAAATGAAGATGGTGCTTGTATGTACAACTGAACCCAGAGTAATGAAGGAGAAAGAAGCAAAATGAAGTTCATGCTTTGTTCTTTTTTTAGTTACTCATTGAGCATTTGTAGACACAGGGGTTACTATTTTTTTTTTTCAAAAGCAACTTTTAAGTCCCTCACTGCTTCAGAAGAAAACACAAATCATAATTTTGTTGTTGTTGTTTCATTACCAATTATTGAACCCCGGGCCTTTGTACTGAGTTACATCCTGACCCCTTTAAATTTTTTTAAATTTTTAAAAAAAGTTGAGTCATGGTCTTGCTAAGTTCCCTAGGTTGGGCTTATGTTTGTGATCCTCTTGCTTCTGTTTCCTAGAGTGTTGGGAACAAATCACACTTTCAATGAGTAACATATTAAGAGTCCAGAAGTATGTTGTCCTCTGTCCCTATGGTAATCTTTCACTATCTCAGTATTAATCTGTGTACACTGGGGAAAAACTGGTGAACAAAATTGAACTTACAACATCCTATTGGAGACAATACAGAGGCACCAAACAGCCAGTTGACATAATTCAAGTCCTTGCTATGATCAGGTATTGAAACCTAATCCTCAATGTGGTGTTAAGAGGTGGGACCCCTGGGAGATAACTGAATGGGGCTTTTGGGTCTGGTGCCTTCTTGAAAGAGGCTCCATAGAGTGGCTGTACCCCTTCTACCATGGGAGGATACACAGAAGGTACCTGCTATGAGGGACAGGTCCTCTGTTTATCTTGAACTTCATAGCTTCTGGAACAATGAGCAATAAATTTCTGTTGTTTATAAACTACCTACTTGATGGTATTTGTGTAACAGTGGTCTGAAAAGATTAAAATACATTGGAAAGTGCTGGGGAGTAAAAGATAAGGTACTGTGGTTTTGCCTGTGTGTGCACATATATGTGTGCTATGAGCCAGGTTGCAGCTCTCTGGCTGATAGCTTTAGGGCAGCCTTTCTGAGGAGGTAGCATTTAATCTGATGAGCAATTGGCAATGGTGTGAAGATCTGGGGGAAGAAGATCAAGGACAGCAAGAGCAGTAGCCCTGAGCTGGAGCAGGTGTGCCGAAGAAAGTGAAGGGAGTCTGAGCAGGCTAGGGGGAGAGTGGAGGAGATAACACAGGGGAGTCAGGTAGGAACTTGCAGGCTGTGATGAAGAGTTTGGGGTCTCAATATATGGGGGCAATTCTCCTTATCCCAAGAGAAGTCTGACCTTTGCCCTTCACACCTGGGTGTGATCTCTAAGTTCTAAGCTCTTGGGCTGTCCTGCCTGATAGGGTGGTGGTGTTTACTCAGGGACCTTGAGCTACAATAGATAGTCTAACAATGGGGTTGATAGTGAGGGCTTTGGGCTGCCCAGTATTTGTTTAACCTCTAGCAGGTCTGGAGAATAAAGATCAGCCCTTTCTGTGGCCAGCCAGCCATTTCTATGTGACTAAACCCCAATGAAAACTCTGGGTGCCAAGGCAAAGGGAGCCCTCTGGTTGGCAGAACACTGTGAGTATCATCACACATCATCACCCTGGGGGTGTTGGTGCTGTCCTTCATCGCACTGGGAAAGGATATGGGATGCAGGTCGGTGCTCCTCTCCACATGGCTACATGCTAATCTCTGTCTACATACTTTCATTGGAATGGACCATCGCTATGAGTAACCGGTTTTCATTGGGTTCTGCGAGCTCTTGAAGCTACTTCCTCAGTATAAGAATATTCTCGGGGTCTTCTAAATAGGCACTCAGAAGCGAGAGTCATTTTGGTACTCCCTAACTCTGCAGAAGCCATTGGAGTTCAATGAAGAGAAGTACAAGATTTCTGCTTTAGGAAGATGACATTTAGAATGCTACTCTTGGGGGATAGGAGAGAAGGTGATGAGAAGTCATTAGATAAAGGGCAAGGTTTGTTGATGAAGGTGACAGTGTTTAATAATGAACTGTCGTATATGCTGTCAAAGACAGGTGTCTATGACGAGAAGACAAACCACACTATTAAATACCAACAGATTTTAGGCTGTATGGTAGAATGACTTTCTGAAAAATCTAGAAAACTCTTCCAGAGATTTTTTAATCAAGCCCTTAGAACTTATCCTCTCTTTAGGGCTATATCTTTTTAGAAAATGTTTGATATACTGCTAGCATTCACAGACGTTCTAGTGAATATTACCTCGGTGTATAATTCAGAAATGTATGGTTGAGGAAAATCAAAACTGCTTGGGATTTAAATGTTGGCCCTGCATTCGGAAGCCAGTACTTCATCTAAGGTATTTTGCCATAGTGTCGTGCCTTGAGCCAAGGACACACAAGAATTTCATGAAACTTTATTTTAATCCTTCATATTGGATAGAAAAACAAATGCTAACTTGGAGGAAATATGCTCAATGCCCATCTGTAAAATGGCATGCGCAATGTACTAGAGACATATTGGCAGAATGAACGAATAAATAAATGGCATTTGAGCCTTAGACTCCCTTCCTAAAACCAAGCATATGGAGAACTCGCTGGACTTTGGTAAAGATTTCAGGCAAACAGGTTTCTCTCCGAGAGTGTGTGTTCTGAGCAAAAGTCTAAATTTTGACTCAGTTGAAAAGAACCTGATGTGATTAATGCCAATAACTTCATTAATCTAAACCGACTGCCTTTTAAAAAAATAGAAACGTTGTTTAGCTGACTCACACTATACCTGCAATGGATTCTGCTGAGTACCAAGAACTAGGCTGGGTACCAGGCACACAAAAGTAAATTACAAAAGTATCACAAGAGTAGGGAGGATATCACCTTACCCTCGGCCATTTCATGTTTGGAGTGATCCTTTTTTAGGAAGCAGGGAGTTGGAGGGAATGAGACTCAGTTTCTGTAAGACATTTCTTTGGGTGACAAGACCCATGTGGCAGCCACGCCATGAGGACAAGATAGGAAATAGGAGGCAAATGTGCTTGAGTTACCTCTCTGTTGGGCTCACTTCCATATTGGGCAGATAAACAAGAGCAGGCATTTAAGGGAATAGACAATCAGTTCTTTTCTAGTTAGGGACGTAAATTTCATGCCATTTCTTATGAGCAGAGAAAAACTCTTCCTGAAGCTTCTCCATGAATCTTTGCTTTTCTGACTGTGTCACTCTTTCTAGTTCTCCATGCTGGTGTTTCCATTTTTGGATCCAGAACCACTCTGCTCTGCTCCACTTGGCTCTTAGGCCCTGGGAAGTTGAAAATGTAGAACTCTATCATCCACGTGAGCCCTCCTTACTCAAGTAATTCGGGGACTATAAAGAGAAAACAGTGAACTTGCCTTCACATCATTTTTAACCTATAGGGAGATAATGGCAAAGTCTTAAAACATCTAAGGGGAGAGTATAAAAGTTAAAACCAAGGTGCTTCAATGAGAGGAAATTCAAATCTGTCCCAGTCAGGAGGTGGAGGGATGTGGAGCGGAGAATGAGGGGAGAGGTGGATCGCACACTGCTCGTACCGGCCTCTGCAGCCCACTGTAACTTTCTTCAGTGTTTTCTCTACTGTTCATGTCACTTTCTAGCTTGAATTTAGCCTTGGTGGGAGAGTTTATACCACAGAAACTGGCAAACACTACAACCATGGGCTCCCTCCATCCGGGGCTGGTTGTTAGACGTTTGCCAGACCCCAGTGCATTGATGGGTTCATCATTTCCTGGCTGATTTTGAAGGTCAGGAGCCACCCAAATCATGAGGATCAAGAGCCAGGCTGAGCTCCTCTCCCTGGGCTCTGGCCAGGGAGTTCTATGGGGATATAAGGCCCTCTCCTTGCCAGGAGGTTCATGAGATGCCATATGAATTGGTTTGTTGTAATTTGCATTCATCTGGAATCAAACTGTGGGCAGGGTATTGGGAAAGTGAAAAAGGAAGGGAGAGTAGTTAATAAATCATCCTTTAGGACGCAAGTTACCATGATAAGTAAAGAGTTTTGGTTTTAATTGGTGCAATAAAAATTATAATAGCTATCACTTGCATGGTGCTTGTTACATGCAAGGCACTCTGTTAGGCTCTATGAACTGGAACTTTGTCTTTTGCATGAACTGCATTCGTGCCTCATTTTGTAGATGAGGGAACTGAGGCAGAGAGTGATAAAATCTGGGTCCAAGTCACATATCCAGTGAGTAGCAGATCCAGGGATCAGCAGGACTTCCACAGACTGCAAGACTGATCATCCAGGGGGAAATAGTCTTTCTAGAGAAAGGCTATAAAGAAAAATCTAGGGGAGATGGATCTGAGTGAAATATAGCACACAGATTGAATTCCCCTCAAATGTGAAAGTAGAGGGGAGAAGGGCGAGGGTAGTGAAAATGATCAAAGTGTTATGTGCATGTACAAATCTGCCAAAATGAAACCTATTAATCTATGTAACCAATAAAGAAAGAGTGAAAAAAGAAAAAAAGAAAGGGCTTCTGAAATGGTATCACGGGTAAAAATTGGTGCAAAGTATCGCTTTTGCCCTTTGGTAGTTAGATGTTTGCCAAAACCTAGGTATGGCCTTGAAATGTGCTCGTCTAGTTTGAAACAGAGTGGGTAATAATTTCCAAAATCTATTTTAAAAAATATTGGTTGGAACAGACTATCCACTTGAATGATATTAACATGGATTTGTTAAAATGTAATATGTGGAATAGGAAACGGAGAACACAAAAAACAAAATTCTTGGTTTGTGGGTTGGTTTATATATTGAGATGCTTTCCCCCATTACTGTGTATCACAATTTTGCAGTGGAGAAAACTTCTCCTTTTAAAAATTAAAAATACTGTTAGGATTGTAATGTTGTGAGACTATGTTTAATTTTTAATTTGCATTTCATTGCTCTGTCCCATGAATTGTAATTGGTGCTCATTCACTGGAGGAAACAGGGTAATAACCTCTTCACCAGACAAAAAGAATGATGAAGTGAGCATCCCATGGTTTGGGTGACCATTTAAGTCTCTGTCTCTCTTTATAAAACAATCTGTTCAGTTTCCTGCCCCATTTAATGTTTTCCAAAGCTCTGTTGGTTGTTAAAAAAAGTAATTGCTTCAAGGCTTTATTTTCAAAAGGGTTACAGATAAATTACCCTAAAAATGAGACCTTGGTTTGTACAATAATAGCAAGAAGATAGAGTATTTTTATTACATGTACCTGTATTCAAATTAGAATGTAGTTGAGTTGATTTAAACTGTACACTAAAGTATTTTTATTATTCATGATTTAAAAGCAGCATTAGTAGTCTGTTCCTTAAGCACATTAACTAATTAGTCTTGTGGAAAGTTATGTAAAGACAGTAAGAAAATTTTAAGAGATTTGCAAAAGTTGTTGACTAGAAAAGCATGCTAAACTAATGTGGCACCTAATATGTGTTGTAAATAAAAACACAAGTGTAACCTTTTTGAGTTAGCACAGGGCTTTGCACATGGCACGATCAAATAAAAGCTTGTTGAATGAACAGATAGATGGTTGGAAATATGATGGTTAATATTATGTGTCAACTTGGCTAAGCCGTGGTACCCAGACATTCTAGGTGTTTCTGTGTAAGTTTTTAAAGGAGGAGATTAGCATTTAAACAGTTCTTTCTGAGTAATGCAGATTACTCTCTGTAATGTGGTGGGTCTCATCCAATCACAGTTGAAGGATTTAATAGAAAAAAGAATGACTTTCCCTGGAAAGAGTGAATCCTGCTTCCAGACTGCCTTGGAGTGGACAGCTTGTTGGCCTACCTTACAGATTTGGGACTTGTCATCTTGTCTGTTTCGTTCTGTCTCTGTCTCTCTCCTCTTACATTCTTTCTCTCTGATATGTTGCTCTGGAAAAATGCTTGAGTAATACACCTGATCATTAACTAAATATGACATACAGTTAGTTGTATTAGAGTTTTGAGGACAAAAATATACACTGTCGTAAAAATCATATGCTGAGGTGAACATTAGCTTGGTTATTACCATTGAAAAAATGGAGCTAATTTGCTTCAATTCATAAGCCCCTCCCTCATCTTTTTATCACAGGCTTCTCCTGCCCCCTTTTCCAATATTCCTTTCTTCCTTGTATGTCCTTTGGGTTTACTTTAACTTGACTCTTTAAAGGTGTTGGTGTTGCCCCATTATTAAAATTTATTTGAATCTAAGGTTTAGAGTTTTACTCTGTGTTGAGAATATGGCGCTTCACCTTGAATATCCACGGTGACCTTGAACAGTTGCTCAACCCCTCGGTCTTATCTGTTAAACGATGTTAAAATCCATTAATCTATGCAGTTAGCTTTAGAGGAGCATCGCTAGGTCTTTATGGAGTGTAACTTAATACTTAATTTTATTGCGAGTTCAATAAGGCCAGCACTGATTCTTTTGATAGTTGTTACCTTGGGTTCAAGTTGCCTAGGTGTGATTATAAGTTAGAAAAAATAAGAGAAAGTAAAATGAAGCTGTGTCCCTTTTTATAGACACTCACTGTTGAGTGTCTTTGCAAGGGGTATAGGAACAAGGGTGGGTGGAGAAGACTGGAGCCAATCATTCAATCTGTACTGTATATGGTATATGTTATTCTCCACTTCTTGAGGCAAATTAAAAATAAAAGACTTCACCATATATCTGGCAAATCAAATGGAGTCTATGTTTAGGGATTTCCTTTTAGCCTAACTAGATCTGTGTTGATTGGAGTTCTATTGGATGAATACTAAATAGGGATGTTAATTAAAGAATTGGACGAAATGTTCCTTTTCCATGGCAAGCTGGCATGATTTCTGATGCATAATTTGGGAAATGTTTCATAGGGGTAAAACCTTCCTAATGGGAATCAGTTACATTAAAATAACAAACAACCTGAAGACGGTTGTTTGTCTGATGTAGGTATCTTATAGTGTTCTTGCAGGTGAGGAAATATCGATCAGTTTGTCAGCATTATTGATCTTTATTCAGCATCAGTGCTCCCAAAACCAGTGCATAGTTGTCTTTGGGAGAAACATCTGTCGCATAACATTTTTAAAATTATAGCTGTGACTACCTGTTTTCATTATCTTAAATGCAGTTCTCTTTGGCAGTCTGGCACCGAACATGATCTCTTTGAATCCTTTACAGTAGTGTGACTTTAAGATTCTTTGCTGGAAAAACTAGCCAAGTCTCTTACAGAAACAGATCAACAAGGGACTCATAAGCGTTCATTGCTTTGCATTTGAGAGTCTTTTGCTGCTCTGAGGATAAAGTCCGGCTCATTGCTAGGGATTAAAGGGTTTTAAGGCAGACCAAATGATAACCAGCTGAAATAAAGTCTAATTTATGTTCTTACTTTGATATCCCCCAAAGATTTTATGTTTACAGGAATTTGAGAATGAATTTCCCACTTGTCCATGTTGATATCCTCTGCAAGTCTTATCCTATAGGAAACCAGAGAATACGTTCTGAAAAATAAAAGGAAAGAGGAATAATAGAGCAAACATTGAGTGAGAATGACATAGACTTGGAAAACACTGGTGGGCCTAATAATGTTTTTGGAGACTCTGAAGGCTAGACTGGTGAAAATTCCCCATCCCCACCAACCTAAAGAAAAGTCTGGAACTAGGAAAATGAAGATCGATCACTTGACTCTCTTCTGTCCCTTTTGTTTCAGTAGTAATTGTTTAGTAAAGAAAAACGAAATGCTTCAGAGGGGGAGCATAACTGGATGGCTTATGCAGAGTCCTGCAGTCATGGTACCCTGTGATATTTAGCTGCCAGCGTGTCTCCATTCTAGGCAAAGAAGAGCGTACTATTGTTCTTTGGGGGAGGTATGGCTTCCCTGAAGTTCGAGGCTAGTTCACATTTTCGTGAAGAAATTTCTCTTTGATCTTTTTTTTGGGCGGGGGGGATCAGTTTGAATGACAGATGCACACCCCTTGCTTCATTGTTTAGACTTTACCGCAGCCTCCTTTGTAAACATGAAATACAGTGGGGCACTGAGGCGGGACAGGCTGCAGAAGTTGTGGGGCCTAAAGCTTACCACTTTCTGGAACTCTCTTTCAGGAAACACATATACTATAAATGCAAATTAAGTATAGAAGGACGTTTTTAGGTTGAGAAAAGAAAACAAAATTATAGACTTCCTTCTAGCACCATTCACAATAACCAGGATATGGAATTGACTTCAAGGTCACCATCAATGGGGAACTACATCAAGAGGATGTAGACACAGTGGAATACTACGCAGCCATAAAGTATGACATTCTATCATTGTAACAATGTGAATGGACTTGGTGGACATTATTTAAAGTGAAATAAAGCAAGCATGGAAAGACAAACTTTACTTGATCTCCCTCATATGTGGAATGTAAAAATAAAAGAAGTAAAGAGTAATGGTTACCAGAGACTTAGGAGAGAAAGGGATATGGAGAGAGGTTGTTCAATGAGTACAAAGTGCTGGGCAGATAGAAGGAATAAAATCTGGCTTCTATGGCACAGTAGAAAGACTATGGTTAACCATAAGGCATTGCATATGTTAAAATAGCTGGAAGAGAAAACTTTGAATATACTCATCATAAAGAAATGATTAAAGGACCAGGGATTTAGCTCAATGGTTCTGCTGCCCACCTTACAAGCACAAGGATCCGAGCTTGATCTCTGGTACCAAAAAAAAAAAAAAAGAAAAGGTTAAAGTTTATGGTAAAAATGTTAATTATCCTGTTTTGATAATCACCCAAAGTATACCTGAGTCAAAACATTACATTGTCACTCATATAGATAGATAGATATATACATTATTTCAATCAAACAAATTTAAAAATAATACAAATACAGCAAAAACCACGTGATCCAGAAAAACACCATATCACTTTATTGTAGTACTTTTTTCCTTATAGCTTTTGGTTGTCTAGTCTTAACAGTGATGTTTAGTACAGCTTTCTATTGTGAGGATGGAAAGGTAATTCAGTTTTTTTTTTGTAGCATGGTTGATGCATGTTTTATTTTATTAGTAATGTTTAGGAAAGTTTATTTTATTGTTCTTCATCTTTATTGAGAATTCCATTTATATTTTTAAGACTGGTTAGGATTCAAATTTGGGAAAATTGCTATACAGTTTCTTTTTAACATAAGCTATTAGATTTCAGAATTTCTCAGGCAGTGAATAGTTTTGCTCTTGGAACTAACGCTTCTTATTGTCTAAGACCTTGTACATTGTAAGTTTTGTGTTGCCTTCATCAATGTCAGAATTTCCTGACAAATCAAGAAGAAACTTAATCTTTTCCCAGTACATTCATTTCAGTTTCTCTTGATTAACTTAATGATTAACAACCCCAGAATGTGTTCATTCTTACTAGTCAACATATGTCTGTTCCTTGAATAAATTACTGCTTTTGGTATGATTTAAGTATTTTTGATACAGTTTTCTTTCCTTGACGTGTCAGAGTAATTTCTGTTGATTTCAGTTCATTTTTATCTCTTTGTTACATATTCCATTATTTTTAAAGTCTGAGCTTTCAGTTCTTTAATCGATTTAAAGAGGCAAAAGGAAATATCTTCACATCCAACTCAGGATTCTAGAATCTCTCCCTCATTTTATTAAAACCTTAAAAGACATTTTTCTAAATTGTAGTTAAAATGGTGTTTAAACTTTCCTATTATAAGAAGAAATGTACGGTGTGTTTCAAGAACCATTTCTGACAGGAGAGCTTCTATTTTGACTGTACATTGATGAACAATGAATCTGTTGCTTGCAATTTTACACATCTGATGATTGGGAGTTGTTTTTTTTTTTTTTTTTTTTTTTTTTAAACAGATTAGCGTCTGGCTTGGTACCTTTCAAACCTATCAGATCGTGATAGAAGTTCTGACCTTTCTCCTTTGTACTTGTAGCTGGGTAAGGTGGGCACAGGGGACACAGGGAGAATTCTCAGCCATTCCTCCTGGAAGGTGCGCAGTGTTTTAACTATGTGTGAAAAAGATGGCATAAGGCATCCTTGTATCCCATCAACCTGAAATCAGTGTTTCCCGACTCTACTTCTCCATTATCGAACATCAAAAATGCCTACATAATGCCACCAGAGGCGTCAGTGTGGAAATTGTGTGCTTAGCTAACTACAGTAAAAAAAAATTTTTTTTCTGAAACTTTGGTGAAAACATGTTGCTAAGATCCCCCATCCCAAATCATAGGAAGGAGGAATCCTGAAGCCTAAACTTCATTAAGGTCATAGCTAAAGAAGCCTTAGTTATAAAGATACAGCGCGATTTTAATTTACTGCTGAGATCTCTTGTTCTCCATCTAGTTCTCTTTCTAGGGTTTGAACTTCCTATGTTAACTGAGTTAATTTTTAGATCACAATATTTTCCTAGTATACTTGGTATCTCCTCTTTCTGGTGTTACCTCTTGTACTTTCCCCCACCAATAGAGGTGTATTTGAGGGTCACCTTTCTGGGCCTTTGGAGCCTTGTGTTACATTTCAATGCAGTTTTAACTTGAGTATGAAGCCAAGCATTTTCCGTGCCCTTCATACTTGAACTTGAAAATGGTTCATTTGTTTGTTAACTTTGAGCTACAGAGGCTCCCTGAAAGGACTTCTTACAACCTTATATTCTACCACAGAACACTTTTTGCTGATCTTCATGTTTGGTTTAGAGTCCTTTCTTCAAGTTTAACTTGGCATCGAATTTTTGACTATATGGTGAACTATGAAGAAGTTACATAGACAAGTGACTTTCTCCCTGTTCTGTGTGTACATAGAACTTGGGGAATGGTCCCTAATCAGAGATTTGCCATATAGTCATAAGCAAATGGCCTTTCCTTTTGTATACATGTGCTTGCACAGGTGTGTGTAACAAACTTTGCAGGGGCAAGAAAAGGGAGCCAGTCAAGGTCTGACTTGCCTTCACAGTGCTCAAAGAACAGCCATGGAGAGAGATGCTATTACCCAGCAGAGAAGGCCACAAACGGCAGACGGCCCTCAGCTACCTATTCCTTGGCCTTTTTGTCTTCTACTGTGTGAGGTAAATTCCCGAGCTTTAACAGTAAGCTAGGTGGTAGCTGGGTGTTATTTCCTAGTTGAGAAAATTTACCTCCAATATAGTGACGTCTCTCTTTACAGAAATAATTTGCTTGTGTCTGTTTGTCCGGGGAAATAATATCCAAAGATCTTTGATAGACAGTTCATAACTAAGGCAAGCAGCAGTATCTGACGATTGCGATTATTTTCAAGGTTACTCTGTCAATTCAAACGAGAACATTCTTATTTTCTAGAAAGTGCAATGTAGTTCGGATGTGAGAAGCCAAGTGAACAGTGTATATTTTCTCACTGTATTACTCTAATCTCTTTAGGTCAAGGTTAAACGGGTCTCGAATAACAGACGTCTGTGTTTGTAATGCAATAAAGTGTAATGAGTGTGGCGACTTTTTCTAATTTACCTCAGCTGGATATGCAAATGAAACGATTAAACTTCTAACCCATAACTCTATGGGGACCTGATGGGTGACCAAAGTGCAGAGTATTTACTGTAGCTAATGGGAAAGTTGTTAGATGATAGAAATGTAATATGTTCTGTTTGCAAATGTACTAAAGAGCTAGTTAGCAGTGTAAATGAGGATTTGGTTATTTAGGAGTAACCTTCCATTTGGCAAAATGAGTCCCTAGAGCATGATTTAAATTTAAAAAAATTCAATCATTTATTTTATAGTGTTTGAATTTACTAACTACAGCTTACTATGTGTATTTAGAGATCTAGTTTTATACAAGGGACCTGGAGGTGAGCTATCTCTGCAGAGTATTATTTCTTTATTTTTATGTAGTATTTTCTTCAAGCAACTCATAGTGCTTCACAACGATCAATGAGTTAATCTCAAAACCTGCTTGTTAGGGAGGCAAAGGCCAGGATTATGATAATAACTTTATAAAGATAGAAAAACTATAGATATAAATATTTGCTCAAAGCTTATCACTGAAGACATTCAGAGTAAAACTTTGGCATTTGGTCTCAGCCAATACTTAGACAAAACAACTGTTTTTTCCCGTGGTCCTTTTTTCTTTCTGGTACTGGGGATTGAATCCAGGGTCTCATGCATGCTGAGCTCACACTGTGCCTCCAAGCTACATCCCCAGTCCTCCTGCAGCCAGTTTTAAGTTTTCCATTCTGTAACCTGCGTATCTGCACATTTCCCACCCAGCCTTAGGGTTTGCCCTCCTGCTTTGTACCTGAATGGCCTGCTCTCAACTGTTCTGGAGTCGCAGCCATAAATGAGTAAATAGTTGCCTAACAGCATGAAAGCTGGAAATACAACATGTTAAAGAAGCAAAGAAGGGACCTTCTCCTGACTCTGAGAGAGGACTGTGTATAAACCAGTCACGAAAACATACTCCTGTGATGGAGGATCTGTCCCATCCGTCTGTCCTGATGCTTTGTAGAGTGGTTCATTCTATCCTCTGACCAAGGACAGTTTTTCTTAAGCACGTGCAGGCAGGAAGGCAGAAGGCTCTTTATGTGAAATTGTGGGTGCCCAGCCATATCTGATCTATAAAGTGGCAGTTTTATATGGCTCATCCAAACCAAAAAAATTTTTAACCACAGGTTGAGATCTAACTCCCTTTCCCAATGCTACATAAGAATGTTCTAAAAACCATAATGAAGAGATTTAAGTGACATCTTTGGTATATTATTCTGGTATTTCACATTTCCTCTGTTTTGTAACCATTAAATATAAGAAAGGCAATTTGACCCATACTGTTTCAAAATTATATCTTTTAAAAATGAGCTGTGAAGCCCATATAACTGGTTATTGCCCCATTTGCTTTAGTTCTGTCTCTTTTGGTCTATTGCACTGTTATACTCTGTCAGAGAGGAGATGAAGTAGAGGTACAGGATTCCAAGATCAAATCCCTGTCTGGAATCTCCCAATTAAGTCATTTCTCCCTGTATATCTGTATTTTTTAAAACAACTTCCTTGAAGCTATGACACAATACCATAAGATAATGAGAGTCCGATGGATGTGGTACGGAAATCATGCCCAGTCACTAGCACAAATTAGGATCTGCTGAAACCTTGAAAATCCTTTGCACTCATCTCAGTGACAATTCAGTCAGTCCAATAATTCAGAATCATCCATAGATGCTGCAATAGTTGAGTGAAAATTTGATGGAGCATAGGATCTTCACATGGTTCCAATCTCTCTTCTAAGAAATTGCGAAGGTAGAAAGAGTAATTTTAGAGTGAAGAAATTTGGCAGACACCACCTTAACCAAGGGGTCAAAGTTAAAACTACCAGTAGTGGGACAGAATGATGTTGTAGGGATCCTGATATGATATACTAAGGACACACCAAGGTTATACATTTTCCTGCCAAAAATGTATAACTTGAGTCTTGAGAAAGCAGCAGGCAACTCCAATTAAGGAATGCTTTGTAAAATAATTATTCTGTTAGCATAAAAAGTGTTTATATCATGAAACACAAGGGCGACTCTCACACTGAAGAGAACTAAAGAGATATTACAACTAAATGAATGCATGAAGCCAGACTGTATCTCATACCAAATGCTCTGCATGAAAGAATGGACACATTTGGAAAAATCTGAACATGGGCTGCCTAGTAGACAGTGATATTGTATTGATATTCAAACTCTTGAATTTTATAACTGCATCATACAGATGTAAGGGAATATCTTCATTCCTAGGAAATTTGCTGAAATATTAAAGAGGCAAAGGGGCCTGATGAGGTCTACAATTTAGTCTCAAATGGTTCAGAAGGAATAAGTTATAGAAGAACTTTTATTGATTGTGCATCTTTAAATCTGAAATTATTTTGAAATAAAAAGTTTAAAGCACTTTGCATAAAAAAGCTATAGATTTGCTGGGATTTCTCCTTTTGATTTTTATGTGTCTCCATGGAATCACTAAAACAATCAGGATGTTAGGTGCTGTAAGAAAGCACAGCAGCACATTTAAAAAGGTACCAAATGTTACCAAGCCCAGGGCTTTATGGATTCTCAGATCATATTTTCACATGTAGAAAAAGATAAACCTTAAAATTGGCAGTACATCCCATAGTTTATAGCAATATTTTTGGTGCTACATACACCAGTGATTTGATGAATCTCGGATTTGATAAAATATGATAGTTGCTGTGCTGTGGGATTTTCGTGTAGAGAGATGGGACATTGAGACCTTCTTCCCAGAAAGCAGCTCAACTTATGCTGGCGCTGACTTAGTGGATTTGCATCCAAAGACTGAGTGCCGAACTTGGAACCTGGTGCATTTATACCCTTTTGACAACTTTTGTGCCCTTGAAACCCTCATATGGATTTACGCTAACATTTCGTAGTCTGGTTGGGTATGACTTAGTTACGGAGTTACCTCAGAACCACACATGCATAGACAGAGGCTGATATCACTACATTGTAAAAAGTTCCCTCCCCAACACCTCGGGAGGGGCCGTTCCACAGTTGGTCCTGTAGATCCTGAGTTGACTTAAAAGAGGATAAGGAGTTAGCAGATTTTCTATTGTTGAAGTAGTCTTTGGGATTGGCACCTCCATCCTGTGTGGCACTTTTGGTGAAAGGGTGAATAGTGTGGACCACGAAGTGTACATGGAACAAAGAAACTCCTACCCAAGTCTGACATCCTGGTCTTCCCCCACTTTTAGCCCATCTTCCATAGTGCCCTCCTCATCTTCCGTCTCATGATGGAGGAGAAGGGATGTGGATGGGAGAGAGAACATTAGCAAATGAGGCAAGACATAGTGTACACTTTCCTAATGAGCCCAGTATCTCATGACTTACTGAGGATAACTCTGAGTCTAGCTTTCCTAAACTTTTGATGCTTGGAGCCCTCCCACAAGTCCAAGGCCATGGATGTGACTCAAAATGCTTTCTAGGGTAGTGGTTCTTAAAGTAGGGTTCCCAGACTGGTCACGTCAGCACCACTTGGCAGCTTGATAGATATGCAAATTCTTTTGACCCGCCACAGACCTCTTGCTGCAGAAACTCCTGGGCTGAGACCCAGTCCTGTGTGTTTTCATGAGCCCTCTGGGGATCCCGATGCATACTAAGTTTGATAACCCCTGGCCTAGAGGAAAGGCACAACACAAAGGGACACAGGTTGTCACAGGTGCTTTTGTTTAATAGAGATGTAAACATGAACATAAGAGAGATCATAATTACTCATTTCTGAGAAGCTGGAACTCCACAACTCCCTGCTTAAGTGATAGCCCAGTAAACACACTTTCTCTTGGAAGAGGAACAATCTACATGCCATTGTTGGATTGAGCTGATGTTGCAGGTGCTTTTATTCAAGTGAGGACAAAGGCAGGTGTCACAGGATACACGACACTGGGTGAAGCAGTCATGCGCTGGTCACCAGCATTTTGAAGTAGATCTTCCAAGTTTTGCCACTTGAAACTCAATTGTCATATTTTTAATGGGGCAAGGGTGCTATGTGTTATGTAAGGTTAGTGGAATTCACCTGTTTGTACATTTTAATTTTCTTTTTGAAAAAGTGAGAATTTTAGGTTATTCACACGAAATGGTTATAGGCAACCTCGTGAGAGTTTAGTTCGAGTTCCTTTGTTCTTTCGGTTGCCACGTAGTATTTCTTTTTAATTTCAGTTCTGAGTTGGTTTCAGTTGACTGGGGTTGTCTTCATTACAGGCCCTAATTTCCTGTTCCTTGCTGTGCCTGGCAATTTTCTACTGGACATAGACATTGTGAATTTTCCTTTGCTGAGGGCTGGATGGATAATTTTGTCTTCCTGTGTGTATTCTTGAAGTTCATTTTGGGACAGTTATGCAGTGATTGTTCAGACCTTTTGGTTCTTAGATGTGTTAGGCAGGACCAGAGCTGTGTTTACTTTAGGTCTTATCATTCCCCACTGTGGAGACGAGAGGCTTTTGAGTCCTCTGCCCAAAGCCTCATGGTTGATGAGGTTTTGAAGTCAATCCGGAAAGAAGCCTTGTTCTTGGCCCTGCATGAGCTCCAAGTTCTGTGCCTTCCAGTCCTTCCTGGTGGTTTTACCTCCAGTCTTGAGTTTCCTTACACCTCATTGCTGCTCATTGCTGCTGAAAGCTGGCGATGGAGCCTCCGGGTATCTCTGGAGTCCTCTTTTCCCTCCAGGACTCTGCCCTGGGACTCTAGCTTCTTGCTTCCCAGATTCTCAGCTCTGTCTCTTCAACTCTGGGTCACTGGCTTGTTTGTGGGTCCCGTATTCCACTTCCATCTCCTGTAAATTCTTTCCAGACGATGAGCAGAGGCAATAACATGACCCAACTTGGTTTTTGCCATTTCTCAGGGGTTACTGTTGTTGGTGGCCTAATGTCCACTGTCTCCAACACTGTTCCTTCACGTATACTGCCCCACTTAGAGTTGTATCAGGTGGGAACAGAAATAAATCCAGCCATTGTGGCTCCATTTTACCCAGAAGTAGGAATCTTAGTGTAGGGTTTACAATAGTTAAAAACATGCAAAATTTAAAAAGATGGTATCTATGTTTAAAAGTATCTAAAAGCTAGTTAAAGCTTAGGGACACAGTTAAGCATTTCGTGAGTAGGTACACCGGATCAGTACATTCACTACTGAAGAATCATCTTGGCAGATACATTATCCAGGTTCCCTCCTGAAACTTTCATTTAGTGATATTTTCTTCAGGTAATGGGTATATGGGTTGTTCAGTGTCTTATTCATTCACAAGTGAATTTTAGTCTTTATGAGTTAATTGGGAATTGTTATTTATAAGTGAAAATAGATATAATTCAAAACACAGTGTTAAATTAGTAAAATGGCTTGTTTTATTGAAAAATGCCTGGTGAGTCAATGGGGTATTTCATATACTTTCCATTTTTCATATCTGAAATACAACTAACCACTGAACGTACGTTATAGTAAATAGTTATTAAAATTTGCCTGAAGGCAGTTTCTCAACTACACACATAGTGGCTGGAGAGAGTTAATTTACTTCTTTAAAGACTTGATTTTAATACTATTTCAGGATGTAAATATCACAGTTTGCAAGCTTGAAGAGTTACAGTGATTATTTCACAAGTACAATATTTGAATAATCATAACAGCTTTTTGACATTATGGAAGAGAAAAGATGATCAGTCAGCCTTAAGTACCAGCAGCTGTATCCTATCCAAATGCATTGTATTCATCATAATAAATATGCCATTTATAATTAGATGTTAGTTACTAGATAACATGGCTTTTCAATTTCATCTCTGATATTTGAATCCACATATTTCCAGAATATATGGGAACTAAATGACTTGCTTTCTTAAACTAATTCACAAAAATGATACTTCAAAATAAGAATTTTAAGTTATGTCCAGTTGAAATACTACTTTCTGAATAATTTGCCTGAATTATCTTATAAAAGTTATTAAAGTAAATCACTCCTATGGCCTAATTAGTTTGAAAGTTAATTAGAGCTGTATTAAAATTATTAACATGAAGCTGGGCATGGTGGCTCATATCTGTAATCCCAGCACTCTGGGAGGCTGAGGCAGGAGGTTTGCAAGTTTGAGCCCAGCCTGAGCAACTTAGCCATTTAATGAGATCCTGTCTCAAAAAAGAGGAGGATCTATTTCTATAGAAATGTGTAGATCATTCAGCATGAGGGTCCTCCCCCTAAATTTACTTAAAATAGGTATTTATCTGAAAGAGTTTTTCTGGAAGTGTTTTTCTCTGGACCAATAATAACAGTATTGTCTGAGACACTGGTTAGAAATATATTTTCATCGCAAGATCCCATTTCAAGGCAAAAAACAAGAGCTGGGGATGTAGCTCAGTGATAGAGCGCTTGCCTACCGTGTGTAAGACCCCAACATAGCAAAAAAAAAAAAAAAATCCAGCTCCCCATTTTAAACCCACCCAACCAGAAATGTCAACGTGGGGTCCAGCTGTTTTGAACTGGCCCAGAGTGATTCCAAGTCCACTGTAAAGTCGGAGCACCTCTGATCACAAAGAATGATTCTCAGGATTCAGGTAGACGGCAAGAAAACGACCTTTTGCGGGCTTCTCACTGGTTTGCATTTGTATCTCAGAAGCTGCTTTGCGCATCTGGCTTCTAACTGTTAGTTGAGGCTAATTAGGATTTGAATCTATTAGAATGAATAAGGGCAGCCTTCTCAAGCCATTTTTTCAATTTAATGTCCAAATGATCATTTCATTGCTTTAGATGAAAGTAATGAATTTGTCTTAGGATTTCTAAACTGTAACTAACTCAAGTTAGCCAGGAGAATTTCACTTAATTGGATCATCAATTTACTCAGTTTCATCAATTCTTGATGGATAAACTCACCAGAACTAATCTGAATGTGGAGATTGACTTTCATTTCTCTTTCTCCTCCCACAAAAGGGAGAATAGGACTGCTGATCGTTATTGCTTTCATCTGTACCATTTCCAGCTGGGATTTACTGTCACAAAACACACTGGTATTTGCTTCAACATCTTTTAATAATTGTTGCAAGCTAGAGGAAAGGCAGTGGGCTTTTACCTGTAGGAGAACTTAATGAACAAGTGGGCTATTTCAAAGCCAAGAAGAGAAAAAGGGGGAAAAATGCAAAAAGAATAGCAACAACAAATCCCCAAATCAAAACTGATGTTACTTCCGTGTCTGCCATGGGGAGAAAGGCTTTTGAAAAGTGAGTTTGAGAATTTTTCCACCCTCATAGAACAGAAGTTTCTTAAATTAAACCCTGCATCACCTTAAAGGATTGATGGTATTATGAAAATTTATGGCTCTGCACAGTGATAGAAAATCATTGCTTGTGATGAGAAATTTCTCCTGTGAGTTGCAATGAAGGATATTTGCTCTCTTTGAAACTTGCAATGAGTATTGAGTATTAATATTATGAAATTTAATTTGACAGTTAGGCAGTTGTCAAGCTCTTTAATTTATTCTCATTTGGCCGGCCTCATGAGATTCATGCTCTGATAACAAATGGAAGTTAACAGTGGTTAAATCTTGGCATAAACTTCAGATATATATATATATATATCTAGGACTCTTATTTTTACTCAGAGGTAGCTGGTGTGTACAGGCAGCTTCTGAAAAATGGGTTAATTTTGGTGCTCTTGTGCTGTTGAGATTGAACATTCCCAGGCAGCTATATAAGCAGTGTGGTTGGAAAAACAAATTGCTGAGAGATACATATGGAAAACATTTGAGTAATTTCCCCCCCCCACAATCTCACGTGCGATCATAATTGGATGCTTTGTAGTTATTTTTGTAATTAAGTGCTAATAAAGCCACCAGTTAGAGCTTCAAGTAGGATTCCCCGTATATAACGAATCCAGTTTTTAAGGGCCTTTACAGCCCTGTGGTTTTAGGGTTCTAAACTGATTCACTTGAATGTAGCTGGATGTTCTCTAGTCAACTTTCAAAGACAGCTGCTTCCGACTTTTTAACATGTTTTATTAGAGCTTTTTTCTCCCAACTATCTAAATACATTTTTATTATTTGTTCCCCCCTCTTGTAGATATTATCCTTGACTTTGTAATAGAAAAAATAAGGAATTTTTAGCCTGTTTGTCCTACTTATTTCCCACCTCATAGTCGCACCCTTCTTTCTATAATATCCATACAAAAGTGTGCCATAAATTTGGTGAAACTAATATTTCTATTATTTTGACGATACAAAATGGAGCCACGGAATGTCCTTATAGTTTGGTTTCCTACCCGATGCCACAGTTTTTATTTCCTAGAGATTTATGTTGTTGTTTAGTCATTTGGGATATGTATAACTAAATCGCTATGCAACTACCATTTTACATTCCTATCAGCAGTGTAGAAGGGTTCTGATTTCTATATATCCTCCCAGACACTTGTTATTATCTGACTTTTTGATTTTAGTCATCTAGTGGGTATGAAGTTGTATCTCACTTGGTTACCCTGTTTCTAGATCCTTTATCTCTCTTCATTTTGGTTTCCTTTCTTGGTTTGCTGGAAGGCGTCCTCCAGTAGCTTCCTAAGACAGAGTATATAGGAGGTGAATTATTTTGAATCTTGCAGATCTTCAACTGTTTTTATTCAAATGATACAGTGTGGCCTGGGGCATTTTCATTCATAATGTGGTATTCTTTTTCTCTTTCTTTTCTTTTTTCTACTGGGAATTGAACTCAGGCCCTTGCACTTGCGAGGCAGGCAGCAGAACCACTGAGCTAAACCCCCAGCCCTGGTGTCCTTTTTCTTGAAGACAACTGAACAAATTTTGTGAGCTTTGGGTTTCACAGAACCTGTGAAAAAGACACTACTGTGTTCTGTAATCACATATACAGGCTCTGTAATTGGACTATTGGAGATTACATTTTAACCCCTCTGCTACTTGCAAATTACTATACTCCTCTGGGCTCAGTTTATTAGTAAAATGGGTTATTGAGAGGGTAAATGAGAATGCACGCAAGGTGGTTCATATGGCTCCTGACACCCAGTAAGTGCTCATGAGCACGTAGAAGGGCAGTTAAGAGTGGTATGAAATATTTATGAAGGCACTCATAGATTAAAACAGTACTTTTGTTTTTGAGTTTGTTTTTCCATAAATGTCTATGAGCTTCTTCAAATGTCAGTACTATGGAATTGGCTTTCAGGGGTAGACCTCGGGCTTGGTGAAGGACTTTACCTTCGTTAGCATTCATCGTACTCTTGTTTGTCACCTCTTTCTTTCCATGGGTCAGGCTCCACCAGGGCAGGGGCCATGGCCCGACCATATTATTAGTATCTATTGTGGTTTCTATTAGGGTGCCAGCAGGCCCTCAGTATCTGCTGAGTGGCGGGAGTTAATCGCGGTGTGGAAGCTCCAGCACTCTGCTTGCTTTTAGCTGGGCTCCACCCTCCCCTCCCTCACTGCTCACGGGTCAGGCACCCTCAGGCCTCCCCTGGGGAGCCGTCAGGATCACTTCTCAGGGCCTTTATCCCTGTTTATGGTGGTCATGAAGCCAAAGCTGTTTGAGTTTGTGACCCCTGACCTGAACCTCATCAAACAGGCAAGCTCAGTTACACCCCTAAGCCTCTCTGTGCCTTATGCTGTCACTATCATCTCTGAAACAGAGGGGTGTAAAGTGCTGTGACTTTTAGGACAATCGGGAGTTGCCTGGCCTAACAGGACCCTGAGCAGAAAGGTGCGTCTGGTGCTTTTGGCCTGGCTGTGGTGGTTAAGGAGGAGGAACTAAGGCACAATGCCGATGTGGCTGAAGCCCTGTCCCGTGTCCCCTTGGCTTTCAACTGGGCCCATTTGTGGCTGCCATGGTTGGTTCCCGTGCATCGTGTCGGAATCCAGTTCTATATCTCTCTGCGTCCCCCGGGGGGGATTTCTCTAACTTTGGGGGGCATTCCCAGAAGCTGGGGACTTAACTTTACCAAGAGTGATTCAAAACTACACGAGATCAGGGCCAGGAGATGTGTTCTGCTTTTCCATGAGCTAGAGCGAAGTTTCTGATCTACTCGGTGGCTCAGAGGGACCAAAGTGGAACTGGACCCCAGTCACATATGGCAAATAGGTCCTTCCCACTCCTGTTTGGGCCTTTTTCTCTTCTCTGACTCATATTTCCCATTCCCTCACTTGTGCCTTCTTGTGCTCAAGTCTTTGGCTGCTCACAGCTGGTTTTCGGAAGAACCCAAACTAAGACAATGCCTACCTTGTGTTTTTTTCCGAAGAGCATTTGAGGCGGAAGAATACTGTAGTCTCCCTGTACTGGAGCGTGCACGTGATTGGCTTTGGGCACCATAGAGAAATAAAGGGAACAGCTGGTGGTGGCAGCTCATAGTTTCCACATTTCATGAAATTCAGAAATCTGGGCTGGCAAGCACGTTCGTTTGTTTTGTGGTCCTCTCCAAGCCCCATCTCTCCAGTATGCTTGTATCCATGTGGAAATACAAGCTAAAAACTACCAGCCTGAAGCCGAGCTGAGTAATCTTTCACATTCGAAGTGACTGCTACCAAGTATGGAGTGATATGCTGACCACCTAGGGAGAAGTCTCTGTCCTTACATTATGCCTCGAATTCAGTAGGTACTTAATATATTTTGGTGAATTATGCTTGAGGATCTTACGTTCTAATTAAGGAGACAAGACATATACTTTGTGGTTAAGTAATTCTTAAAGGTGTTATTTAACTAAGGACAGTAATTAACAGGATGAGTAATCAATGCTTAGCGTCATTCCTCTGGGGATCTGAAGCCTGAAATGAATACAGCAATATTATAGAAGTGGTTAAAAATTTTACAGCTCATTCTTTTGATTTTATGGATGCTACAGTCAGTAACAGCCTCTTTGCTTAATTGAATATTCTTACATAATTTAATTTAGTCAGTATTTCATGCTTAACTTAGAGCATAAACCTCAAAGAGTAACATGTTTGCCCCTCCTACTTACTAGGGCCCTCTATTCTCATTGTTGCTTTTTTTTCTTTCTTTTTTTCCCTCAAATTGAGTTTATTGGTACATTTTAGGGATACAGTACAGTTACATTCATCACTGGGATCTTGTACCTCTACATGACAGGTCTTGGTTCTCATTTTTTTCCCTTGTCCCTGCCCTCCCTTCACCCCCTTATTGCTTTTTTTTCTTAAAGCTAGTTTTTATATTTGACTTAGGGTCTCCTGATGAGTCAGGGAACTGATATCTTTTTTTTTTTTTTTTTTGGTACT
>NW_022900944.1:34141950-34151466 GCF_012274545.1 Fukomys damarensis
ATATATATAAACGTTCCATCCCTTCTATGCTTTAATTTCCCAGCAAACTTATAAGACTGAGTATCCTGAAATTCCCAGGCAAGCCAAGGGTGAAGAGAAAAAGGAACCAAGGGGAAGACCCTGGAATTTGGGAGTATTGATGATTTGTTTTGAAGGCAATATAATAGGATGACTTGTCCCCAGTCCATATAAAATAAAATCATATTCTCCACTGGCTATAAGTAATGGGAAGTTCAGTGTCCATTTTCACATGATTTCCCTTGGATTGTGTCAGGAGCCCAGGACTTTTGCCATCCTGGACAGAGGTCTGGGGTTGAGTCCATTGTAGTCACAAGTGAGACGCTCATTTGGGACCATTCAGAGGAACTTGGCTCTCCTGGTGGTGTCTACACCAGCTTTGTTCCTTACACCCAAGGCTGTCACACTGAGTATGGATCATAGGTTTTCACACAGCCACTTCCGTCTGAATTCTGTTACCTATAAGATGCTGCTACCTATGGAAACTGCTACCTCTCATTGGGACTCAATTCTCACCTGGGGGTAAAGTCAGGCTGTGTAACCAAGAACTTCAGGATGGCTGTTCTCCTGGGTGAGGGAAAGGGAGAGAGAGGAAGAATGATTTTTATTTTTTTACATTTTGCTAATAAGTTAGTTATGGGAGGAAAACAGTTAAGATGTCTATTGATTTCTCCATATTGCCAAAATGAGTTTCTTATTGCACAGGAGAGAAATGGTGAAGGGGCAAGATTAGAGAAAAATCTTGATGACTAAATTACAGACCCCCCCCCATAAGGTGTTGGGTTGTTTTTTCTTAAATGGGAGTTGGTGTTTTGAACAGGGGATTGATGCAGTGAAATCAGTGTTCTGGCATTTTATCCTAGTGGTGTTCAGAACAAGTAGGAGAGTTATGGTCTGGAGTTGTTAGATAAGAAGGGTTCTAGTAAGCTTTGAAATGAAATATCCAGTTGGTGGTGGTATGATTGGAAAGGAGGAAGGGTTGGGTCGATGTCTAGCTGGCTGGAAGGAAAGACAGAAGGAAGGAAGGAAGGAAAAAAGGAAGGAAAGTATACTATTACTTACTGCCTGTTCTTTTAAAGTGCAAAGTGAATGAGATCCATGAAGTCCCTACTGTCACGGGGCTCACCTTCTAAAAGGAACACAAAGGGTGAAGGGTGAATAAAGAAACAAGTGAAGAAAATGTCAGACGATGTTGCGTACTCCAAAGAAAACAGAAGGAAGTGGTGCATAGGGGATGGCTGAGGAGTGGGAGAGGAGCTCTACTTTATAAAGAGTAGTTGGAAAACATCTGTGTGAGGAGGTAGGATTCGAGCTGTCAGCCACTTCATCCCCTCACCCCATCCTTCACCCCATCATTCATGAGCTCATGTGCCCATTAGCATCTTCTGCCATAGAGCAGTGCTGCAATGAGTAGGTGCTGACCTGTATAGATCTGGTTTTTCCAACCGTAGCATCTAGCACTGTTCTTGACAGGCGGAAAGCATCCAGTGAAGGGTTGTAAATGCATAAATGGATGATTTAGCTAAAGCAAGAAGGGCAGTAGGTAAAGGGTGGAGCTTTGCTAAATTCCCATAGCTGGAGATGGGTCAGAAATGTGGGAACCAAGAAGAGAATCACGCCACTCTTACCCAGTTAGTGCGTGGTTCTGTGCCTGCCTTGTTCCGTTCTCATTACAGTTCCATCATCTGCATGGAGCTGTTTCATAGCTAACCAGTGCACCCCCGCAGTGTGACTCATCCTAACTGAGATATGATATGTGTGAAATATATACCAGAGCTCAAAGACTTACACAGAACAAAGGTGAGAAGTATCTAAAGGAATACTTTTAATGTTGGCCATTCATTTAAAATCGAATAAAGTATTACATTTTATGACTTTTTAACTTTTTTTGTAGCTACTAGGAAATTTAAAATGAATAGTTAGCTTATACAGTGTTCCTGTTGCTGGTCACTGGCAGGTAGACGACCATACACTATAGCCGATCGTATCTGAAACAGGTGGTATGAGGACAGCTGTCACTTTATTTCCTTCTTAACAAAAGAGAAATCCCAAAACATTAAAAAATAAATGCTGGATGCCAGATGCAGGAGGTAGCATACATTTACAAGACATAATATACATTTTGTAGCCAAGGAAAAGGCCAGTATAAAACACATTTGGAAACTATTGGCTTGATTTTTAAAATTCTTAAGTAAATTCTGTCATCTTTATTGGAGGACAACTTTCAGTTTTGAAGAAAAATCTTATAGTATCTGCACTCAAAATTGCCTTTGTCATTTTATTTCTACCTATTCATAGCTGTGTCTGTAACATGATAATTATAGGACCTTAAGGTTTTTGTTTGTTTTAATGACAGAATACAGTCCCCACAGACCCAGAGAATGATATCCTGAGCTAATCTTACCCTGGCCTAACATAAACAGTAGCAATGTGAAGACCCTTCAAGAAGAAAAGCAGATGATATTTAGATGTTCTGCTTTTATCCTACTAATAACATTTTAAAGATGGACCTCACCATGCCTGAAGGTTAAAATTTTTTTCCCAGAGCCCCAATTATGAGTATACCCTGTTGCTTTAATCCATCACATTTCACAATGGCTTTATTAGATTAAACATCCCAGTGAGCAGCTAAAGAACACCGAGATTATCACATTTCCCTTTGAAGACCTGGTAGAGACAAAATAAATGGTTAAGAAAACAGAGCAAGTTCAGTTTGCAGGTGTTCAGATGCAACCCTGATAGAGTCTGGATGTCTCTCCTTTCCCTGGCTTGCGAAATGCTTTTCACACAGGCAGAAGAAATTCTTGAAGGAAAAAGAAATCTGGGGGCAAATGTTGCTCTCCCTTTTTCTTTGATGTGTTGCTAATTGCATTGTGCCCATAGCAGAGGCTGTGCGATGGAAATCTGAAAACTTTATTTTGTTAAGCTTTACTTTTGAGGACACTCTGGCTGTGCCAATAACTGTGCTTTATCATCCTTATCTCCCAGGGTGTTGACTCCTAAGGATTGATTTTTTCCCCCCTTGGCAAATCTAATTAAGCATTTGAAGTATTTCATCAATTGGTACCCAGTTACTACACACACTTGGTGGGTGGCTCTTGGAGATTCTCTTAAAAACTCAGCTATGTCCCAGCACTCTAAAAATTCTTGTCTGCCAGAGCAATTTGAATTTTGTTATCAGTGTCTGCTGGAAATCATAATTCAATAAAGACTAACTCATTTAAAAATGTTTCATACTGGGCATGTATGAGGTAACTTGGGTAACTTTGGAGACACAGAAAAATATATGAATGTACAAGTCTACACAGGAAATACTGAACAATTTAAAGGAAGCTTTTTGTAGTTTTTAAGAAGCTGCAGCTGGATTAGGAGGAGTGTGTGTGTGTTTTCTTTTGCTCCTTCAATATACTAGCATTTCCCACCAACCCCCAAATGCAGACTAGCAGGCATAAAAAGACCCTTTATCACTATTTAAAATAGTAATAAACAAGAGCCCCTGCAAATGTCTTTGTGTAATCTGCTAGTATGACCCTAGCTTTTCCCCTTCGAATGAGATTGTATCTGTCTCCTGTCAGCCTTTCTTTTTCTCCCATTCCTTTTATGGATAGAAGATTATTGCTATAAAAAATATGGTCATGCTGTAGGGGGATGTACCTCCTGCTTGGGATGTGCTTCTTTTTTCAACTACATCTGAAGACAGCAGCCTTTTGGGGGAAAAAAGATCTGGGTCCTTATGAAACTGTAATTCCTAAACAATGAATGCCTCTTCACAGGACACTGCACTTTTTCACTGCTATTTAGCACAGGCTGCTCTTAGTCTTCCCTGCAGCTTATTTGCTGCCCAAGTTCACCATCTGACACATGTAGGAATATTTAAACAAATTTTTTCCCCAGAGAAGTTTGTTTCATCTCTGGAAGCCTGGGGCTTCCTGTAGACTTCATAGGAGCTCCCCTTCCCTGCCCGCCTTTCTTCTGTGGGCTGCTTACCTCTGCCCATCCTGCTCCCCCACCCCCCGTGCCCCTTCACTTTTTGACCACATGCTTCACACTGCTTTCCATTTGCCTCCCAAACTGGAATCAGAAAATAGCCTCCCGTGCCCATTTTCCCCCATTCGCCGCTTTATTTCAAACCTCTTCATCTTTTGCAAAATATCAGAAGAGTCAAACTTCCAATTTCTTCTTTATAATCTTTTTTTCTACTTGAGTATGTTTGGGTCCTTTCGTGAGATGCAATTTTCTTAAAATTAAACCCAGGGCGCAGTGAGATTATAGTGTTTCCTAAAATTGGGACTGGGGGATGTGAAAATACGTATTTTAGTTTGGTCTGTGGCCCTGTCCTCTAAGCATTTTCAGACACTTGAACCTAAGAGGGACTCATCTTGATTTGATGGGTGGAAGACTGCATTCTTCAGTAAAATAAAAAGACAGCTAGATGATGGTGGATAATCTAGAGAGGAATATTCTTATCTTTTAAGCTTTCCTTGTGTAGCTCAGAATAAATCAAACTTGATATGTGATTTTTGTAGCTCAGCTTAACAATCAAAGGCTTAAAAATGGATATTTTTGGGAGACCTTTTAATTTCTCTTCTTCTTTTAAACTTCAAAAGTGAGTGAAGCCCAACTATTGATTGCCCTTCAAGGATTGTGTGGAATTTCTTGTCTTTTAAAAGGAGGAATTAAACTGAGGAAGAAACCTATGAAATTGGGTTCTTTATGGTCAGTATAGATGTCCAGGCTAACATTCAAGCTTCTCATCAGTTAGTGTTTTTGTGGGGAACTTTTGGAACCATTTCTTTTTAGGACAATATAAGAAATGCAGTTGGGATGTTGACATTAACCTGTATCAGGGAAAGTGTATTCCTACTCCCTGTTCCTGTTCAGTGTTTCTCTTGCCTTTCATTTTCTAAAGTGTTACATATGGAATACATATGTCTTTCTGTTCCAGGACTACAGGGGAAGAAAAAAAAAAGAGGGAAGAAATAAAAAAGAAAAATCACAAAGAAATCAATAAACACCTGTTATTCCCAGATCTGCAGTTATTTGGGCTCAGAAGTGCCTGCAGGCAAAGTTAAAACAAAAATACACGCATGTCTCTGTGCTTTCATAGATTCCCTGTAGCTGGTGTGAGGGTTTTTAAAAAAATTTTTTATTTTATATTTATTTTATTTTATTTCATCTTATTTGATCTCATAGTGGACCCTCCATCTCCTGTTATTTCACTGCCCCGAATTTCTTCTCTCCGATGTATATTTCCTCTTTCCCTTTATGTTATATTTTGTATTCAGCAAAATGCACATTTTTCCCCTCAGTGGCTTTAGGGTGCAGCCTTGCTTAGCCCTTGCCACTGCTACCATGTGTTTCCTACGTTAGATTGCCCCCTGCTGCTTCTGTAACATTCAAATAAAGCTTAAAATAAGATACGCCTGGGGATGTGGCATTTAAAAGTATGTGTTGAGTGAAATGAATTGGAATCTACTAATTTGCAAAGAGGCTCACATGTTCTGCTGTGTTGTGAGGGGATTTTAAAATTTGAATGTGTGTACATGTGGGTTTGTGAGCACCTGTGGGTGTGTCCTTTTCCCCTTTCCACTGAATGGAAGTTAGCTACAAAGTAGAAGGCATTGGTTTAAATAATGGTGTGGCATATCAAATTGTGCGTGTTTTCCTTTACCTGTTTTAGGCAGTATGGTTCCCATACAGAGTTTCTTTCTCAAGTGTATGGTGTATTTTTGAAAGCATCGGGTACGTATGACCTCTCTTAGGGCAGGGACCATGACTTGTTTGTTTTTATGTCTTGAGCTCAGTGCCCAACACATAAAAACACAGTTAATCTCATTAGATTCATTTAATGGTGATTATTCAACTTTCTTCTGCCAAATTAATTTCTCTTGGGCTTATGATTCAGAAGAGTAAATAATGTAACTAACATTTTGGCAGAAATAAGTCCCAGGAAAAGTACAGGAAATGTTTGGTAATCCCTCATATCAAGGACACATTTCACAGTTGAGGCTTGGAGTTTTGGCTTCATAATTCGCTTGCTTTTGTTTCAGTTTCCTTTTTTCCAAGCTCATAAAAAGATCTGATGTTCTCTTCCGAATACTCCCTGTCCCTCACCACCAGGCGTGTATTTCTAGGGTATCACATTTAGTACTTTGGTTACTGACACTTGTCCACCATTCTCTGGTAGACCTGTAAGTGTCGAGGGCAGAAACTTTGATTAATTTTTGGATCTCCAGTATCATCTCCCAAATGTCCCTTCTGTTAAATAGTAGACATTGAAATGGGATTCTAATATCCTCCAAGGAAAATGAACATTCAACATATGGAAAAAAGGAACTAAAAGAACATTAGTCATGGCATCTAGTTTTAGGGATGGCCCAACTAAAAATAGAGGATAGCGGTGAGGTATAAAATGACCATGCTGCCAAACAAGGGGTTGATAGTGAAACGAAAACATGAACTTAATCATAATCTGTTGTTTTACTCTCTCTGTTCCCTACCTGTAATCATGATAGCATCTCTACGAATGTAATCTGGGATTTCTTCCTCCTTCGCCCTCCAGTGATTGGTACCAGCTGGCTTTGACTTTCTGCGTAACCAGCATTATCCCAGATAGCTTGATTTCAAGAGCCGTAAGAATTATGAGACTCTTGTGTAGGAGTGAGGGATCCGGTCCCCTTCCTTACATAGACTGCAGACCTTTCGCTTCCCTCTTAGCCCTGGCCTGCAAAACATGAGTTCCTGGAGGATAAGTATACATTCATCAGGGCAGTGTGAAGGGAGATCAGGTCCCCGGTGTTGGTGTCTGATGAGCCAAAAACGGTTCACCATGTGAGGTCTGATGGTGCAAATGAGGTTTGGAAAAAGTATGTTGGATTTTTAATCTTTTGCTATCTAAATGAAGCAGAGCCTATTTAAAAAATTTCCTTTGGGATGCATTCTCCTTTCTTTTCAGCCAGAAGTAATCACAGCCTGATTTTCTTTTCTCATTATGTTGCCACTTAAAAAACAAACATGTTTTACCAAAATGTGATATGATGTGATGTGTAGGGATCATGTATATGTGTTCCTAAAAGTATCTTTTTTTTTTTTGGTACTGGGGATCAAACTTGGGTCCTTGTGCTTGCAAGGCAGGCGATGGAACCACTGAGCTAAATCCCCAGCCCCCTAAAAGTACCTTTTAAATCTGCTTGTCTTGAAAGTTTGTAAAATGGTATCCTACTTTGAGTGTTTTCCCCTAACTTACATTTTTTTCCCCCATGGAAATTTATTCTTTTAAGATTTATCTATGATATTGCATTTAGCTATACTTTATCCATTTTTACTGTTAAAAGATATTTCATTAAATGAAGGTGGCCCACTTTATTTTTGCATTTCCCTACTGAGGAATAAATTGTGTTGCTTCTACTTTTGGCTCTTCCAAAACTTGCAACGAGGTACATTTTTGCAAATGTATAAGTGTTTTGCTCTCTCTCTTTCTTGCATATCCTTTAGGGTATGTCCAACATGAAAATGCTTTGGCTGGTAGAGCATGAATGTTTTAAGCTTTTCTTGATAATAACAAATATTTTCTAAGATGGTAGTAGCAATTTACACTCCCACTGGCATGGTTCAGTGTTCCTTATTCTTTCCAGCCCTGGTAGCCATCAGACTTCTAAATTTTTGCCTAACTAGTGGTCTAAAACGATATCTCATTGCGTTTTAAATTTCTATATCCTTGTTAATTAGTGGGTTGAGAATCTTATATGAATAGTGGCCATTTATGTTACCTTTTCTGAAAGATGGCTGTTTATGTCTACTGCCCATTTTTCTACTAAGTAATTTGTCTTTTTCCTATCATTTTGTAGAGTTCTATTATATATTCTGGGCTTTGTTTTGTTTTGTTTGGTACCAGGGATCAAACTCAGGTCCTTGCGCTTGCAAGGCAGGCAGTGGAACCATTGAGCTAAATCTCCAGCCCTGGGTACTAATATTTTTTTATGAGTGTACAAATATCTTTCTGTTCAGCAAATCATTTTTGTATTTCCTTTATGGTATCATTTCATTTTATTCATCCTTTTATATTGATATTTTGTTTTCTGGCTTGCGGTTTTAGCATCTTGATTAAAAAATCCTTTCCCACAAAGGAATCCAATGCCATAAAATATTTTATCATGTAGGATTTAAAAACATTTAAAGTTGTGCCTTTTCTGGTGGTCTTCCTGGTCTTTGTATATTGTGTGAGGCAAACCAATCTTTTCCCTGTGTATATAACCAACTAACCCAGTGCCAATCACTGAACACCCTATCCTTTCTTTTCTCAACAGACAGCTGTGTAATCAATAGCATTTTCAGAGGTGTGGGACCTCTTTCAATAGCCTCTTCGGCTCCACTTGTCTCTTCATTCATCCTCTGCTTTTATCAATTCATTTTTTCCTTTTATTTTCCAAGGCTAAAACATAATTGGCCTTGAAAGACAAAACCATTGTTAATACAATTTTTTGTAAAAAGTGCCCTAATGTGTCATGTGAAAAGATGTAGTTGGAAAGATACTGGTTTATATTATTATATGTTTGTCATAACTGTTTTTAGGCACATTTTTGTATGCTCTAGTGCCACTGTAAGTCTTTCTAAGAACATAATTCCTGTGTCAACCACCCAGACTCTTGGTATTTCAGAGTCTTATGTGTAAGTCTTGAGTGAGTTTTTGTCTTGTGAGCCAATTTCCTAAATGGGAGTGAGAAGACTGTTGAATTTTGTTCTTCTCCATTCCCATGCAGAAAGTCACATAAAATAATTAGTGATGTTACTTTCACTTGTGAAAATTCAGTGGAATGTCATTATAATGCTATTAGAGAATGAGTATAGCACCTGATCTATTATAGGCTGACTGGGCTATGGAATAAAAAACATTGTATGCATATGGCAACCTAGTGGCACATGATTTAATTCACCACATAGGAGTCCTTGAAACAGTGAGACACATTGTGAATTTTTTTTTTTTTTGTACTGGAGATTGAACTCAGGACCTTGTGCTTGCGAGGCAGGTATGGTGCCACTGAGCTAAATCCCCAGCCATGAATTTTTATTATATGTGAAACATTTAGGAAATACATTTCAGATCTAGTTTTTTTTTTGTGGGGAGGGAGAGAAAAATCCCCTACAACTGGAATCTTCCATCAAAAGGTTAATATGGCTGGCATCAGGAGTGCTTATCACTTGGATTTTAATAAAAGGCATACATATTTATTTCAAGTCTTTCATAACTTATATATGCACTTATATTCATTTTTATAAATCACACAAAAGTAGTGCCTAGGAGATCTGTACATCTCAGTGGTCTAATGTAGTTGTGAACTACCTAGTTTTGACTTTCTATTTAAAATGGTATAGCTTAGGATTTCAATGATGTGTGTAGTACTGTTCTCCTTTTTCTAAATCACACTGTGTATGTACAGGGAAACTTGTATATATTTCACTAGAGTTTGGTCTCTGTGCACCATATATATATATATATAT
>NW_022900944.1:34151504-34162195 GCF_012274545.1 Fukomys damarensis
ATATAGAAAAATCTCATTATAAAAATTTGTGCATTGACTTTTGGGACTTCATGCATGACTCAACCTATGGACAGATATATTAATTTTCTCTTGCTGAACCAACTTCAAAGTGGTTTTGTTTCTAATTATTAAATACAGTACTTGTTACTCTATTTTATTGTTTTCACAACCAGAGTTATTTTAAATACGATTACCATTTTCAGAAAGGTGTCACTGACTTAGTCTTTGTTTGGCTTTGCATAAAGGCACAAGAGCAGGAATATCATCTGGCCTGACGCTTCCAAATTCATCTTCTAGTGTCTATGTTTGTCAGCTTTTCGTTACTGGGACAAAATATCTGACATGCATAATTTAAATGAAGAAATATTTATTTTGGCTCATGATTTCAGAGGTTTCGGTTCATGGTTGACTGGTTCTAAGATAGAAACATCATGGCAGAAGGGAATGGTGACAGCCAGGGAGCAAAGAGAGGAAGGGATAGGGACAAGGTGTGCCCCTCACAGTCACACCCCCAGTGAGCTACTGTTCCACATGTGCCCTCCTCCTCCTAGGGTGTTCAGCTATGAGCTAATCAATGGTTAACCCACTGATGAGTTTGGGGCCATCACGATCCTGGCCCTTCTCTGCCCTGCCCCTAGGAACATTGCTATACTGGGGACCAAGTCCTCAATATGAGTCTTTGGGGGTCACTTCCTATTTGAATCCAGCAGTGTCCTTACAGTAATAAAAAAATAAGAATGGAACCTAGTGTTGTCAAGCTGCGGAGCTTGATGCCGTGGGATCAATATTAATTGGGAACATTATCAGAAACAGAGATTCTTTGTTTTTGCCCTAGACCCGTTCAGGGTCAGGCTGAGAGATCTGTGTTGTAACAAGCCTTCCTGCTAATTTTGATGCACACAAAATTTGAAACCATTGATCTAAAACACATCATCAAGTAACTAGCCCTCTATTTATTTGGAAACACAAATAAGCAACTCCATACGTATAACAGTTTGTCAAAGTTGTTTTGCTTCTTTGTCTTTGATAAACAGTGGAGGCAAAATGTTTCTAATTTTTATATCTTTAAAAAAAAAGTTTTCTGCTACATTGGCATTTTCCAGTACTTTTTCTTCCCTGGCTAATTTTATTGTTCAGTTTCCTGTTGTTTTTAAGCATAAGATTTTATTTCATTTTGACTTGATCACTTTGTAACAATTGAATTTTCTATGTGAAAAGTGCCATATTGAGGGCTTTGGAAACAGCAAATGAGAAAACACAGTCTTTTTCCTTTAGGGAGAAAGAGGGAAACCTATTTAGGATGGCTCCAATTCTGTGACTTGAAATTTCTTTTCTACAATTATACTAAAGCCCGGGAAGAATCATCTTAATTGCAGTAGACAAGTTGTTTTTTTTTTTCACATGGAATATGGAATTTTTGGCATTAATTTTTTAAAATTGTGGCCATATATATATATATAAAACTTACCATCACAGTAAATTTTCAGTGTACAGTTCAGTAGTGTTAAGTACATTCCTATTACTGTGCAACCAGTCTCTAGAAATTTTTCATCTTATAAAACAGAAACTCTGTATCTAATAAACACAATAGTCCCAACCTCCCGTCCTTCTAGCCTCTGGCAACCACCATTGTACATTCTACCATGGATCTGACCATTCTAGGTATCTCATACAAGGGAGTCCTATACATATTTCACTTGGCCTAATGTCCTCTTCCATGCACATAGGATGTGTCAGGCCTTCCTTCTCACCCCTGCCTTTTTTCATTGCTAGGAATTCAATCTAGGACCTCATGCATGGTAGGCAAGTACTCTATCACTGAGGTGCACTCCCAGCCCAGAATTCCCCTCCTTCTGAAGGCTGAATAGCAGTCCATTGTTTGTACATAAGCTGTAAGTGTGTGTATTCAAATACCTCTTCAAGCCCTTGCTTTTATTCTTTCACATACACAACAAGTGGAGTTGCTAGCGCAATTTTTAATTTTTCAAGGGATCTTCATACTATTTTTTATAGTGGCTGCACCATTTTACATTCTTGCCAAAGTGTAAAAGTGCTTTAGCGTCCCCACATTTTCAACAACACTTATTACATTCTTTTTTTTTTAATATTAACCATACTGATTGATGTGAAGTGGCACCTCATTGTGGTTTTGATTTGCCTTGTGATTAGTGACATTGAACATCTTTTCATAGAAATAAGTTTTAAGCTAAGCCTATGGAAGAGTCTGGATTTGAACTAATGAAAAGGAGACTAGATGTCCCAAGTGAGCACAAGAAAAACACTAGGAAGAGTAAGTTTTTACGGGTTGGGGGAAAGAAGTGATTGGAAGAATATGGATGGTGGACAGTGGTTGTGATTGGTGAGGGTGCTACTTGCCACCCTGAGGCATTTGCTGAGTAATCTGTCACAGGAGACTCCTGATGCGACTCTAGCCCTGGGACTGTGTGTCAGTAGAAGATGCACTTGGGGTGTGCTCTGCTGGCAGCTGTTGACTGGGTCTCTGAGTAGCCAGGGATGGAGCTAAGGGCGTATTTTCATAAGACCTATCACCCTCTTCCCTGTCTGAGGTTTTTGAATGACAAATCAGTGGTCCAAAAAAGAACATTAAATTACAGTAAGTAGCCTTTGGGCTTTTTTTTTAATTAAAAAAATTGTCTCCAGCTTTGTATTTGCCTTTTTTAGTTGCCACAATGGAAGCCTTAAATAATTTGCTTGGAAGGAACAGACCAGAAGTCAAATGCTTAAAGTCACACTTTCAGCCCATGGTAGAGCCAACCCATTTACCTAGGAAGTCTAGTTGTAGTGCTGTCACCTACTGTATTATCATCTATCTATCTATCTATCTATCTATCTATCTATCTATCTATCTATCTATCTATCTAAATCCAAGCCATTGAAAAGTATTACAGTGGAACAGAACAGTTATGGTACACTGAAAAGTGCTCCCTGTCATGAAAGCCTAAGCCTAGAACTTGTAAATATCACTTCACTCGGTAAAATGGTCTTCACAGATGTGATCATGTTAAGGATTTTGAAATGGGGAGGTTATACTATCTGGGCAGGCCGTAAATGCAATTTCAAATGTCCTTATTAGAGAGAGACATGGGAAATTTAACACAGGGAGAAAGAAGGAGAGGGGCGGGGAGAGGGCTCAAGTAGAGGCATGTGAACCTCTCAGAGGTTCTTAAGAGTTGTGCTGGCCTTGAAGATGAGTGTGATGTGAACCCAGGCCAAGGAATGCTGGCAGCCACCGGAAGTGCCGGAAGAGTCAAGGAACAGGTTCTTCCCTAGACACTCTGGAGGGAGCCCAGTAGTACGGACACCTTTATTTTACCCCACAGACACCAATTTCAGAGTTTTGGCCCCAAGAACTAGGAGAGAATAAATTTCTGTTGCTTTAAGCCACTAAGTTTTTGTTCATTTCTCATAGTGACTATAGGAAGTTAATATAGTAGGAGGGAATATTACAACCAGACTTACTAGATGAATAGGCTGGCTCTCCTTAGATTGACTGTGATTTGGTACATTGAACTTACCTGTCTGTTTCTTGACCTTAAATGGGAACGACAGTCACAGAACCTACTTGCTAGAGTAGTGGGAAGAACCAAATGCATTTACCTGGCCCTAGTAAGCCTGGTCATTGCTCTCACCATCCCCAGCTCCCCTTTTCCCTGTCACCACTGATGTCATCATCTCCTTTCCCAGTCCTTCCTCTGATCTTCCAGATTGGATCTTTCTTTATTTTCTAAAAACGATTATATTTTTATAGCTTGCTTTGAAGGCTTTCACCCTCTTCTTACTGTCTGAACTCATGGTTTGGTCTTTTATTAATTTTTTTTTCTTATCATTTTGGCCAAATATAACCAACCTCACTGTCAGCAACAGATAGGAGAATCCCGCAAAAAATCTAAATTTGGCCAAGGTCACCGTAAGCGTATGGGAGACTTTTTCCCTCCTCCTTCCTCTTCTCTTTCATTCATCATTTTCTGCTCCTCATGCTTTCTTCTGTTATTTCTTCTCTCCTCTTCCTCCTGTATGAAGTTGTTCTAAACCTTTTACTATCTAAGCATAAAGGCAGTTTCTGAACATAAAATCTAAAGGAAGGAGATATTGCAATTATAACTACAAATGTTAGATGAGTATTTGCCTCATTATGTAGCAGCCCAACAGGCTAGGCAGATCTGTGTCTCAATAATTTGAAAATTGACATCTTGAGTAATTAATCTTTTTCTTTCCTGCATGTTCCTACTCCTAGGCCTTCAGTTACCCAAAGACCAACTTCTTGGGGCTAATAAGAAGACCATGACTGCTCATAGGGTTGAGTTTGGTGAGAGTCACCATTAGATTCAAATCTCTCAAGTGCCAACTTCATTAAGTCCTGACAAGGAAACGGCTCCATGAAAAAAGAATCCCGTGATATAGAGAGGCCTGATTTCTGTAATGCCTTTAAATATTGCCGGATTTTACCTTCTTCAGTGCTCCCTTGGGAAGTATTCATTTTTAAAACAAATGTTACTACTGAGTGCCTACTATTGTTGCTAGTAATGACCAAGACAGTTCCTGTCCCCAAGTCCATGACGTCCAATCTAGTAGGGTATCCAGGCAATTTAGGGGACAATTAAAATGCAGAGTGATGAGTCTTGCTACTGACACAGTTCAGGGAAAAATACACAGGATGCATTTTTTAGTGGCTGTGCTTTCCTGAAACTGAAAGTAGGTCTTGTCTCTTTTCTAAAAAAGGCTTATCTACTTTGTTCAATGCAGGATGTTTACAGCATGTCTTTGAAAAGGCCATAATGATATGCTTCTTAGCTACGCAGTGAATTTCCAAGTATTTGCTTGTCTAAAAGTAGCTTGGGAACAGATTTTTCTCCTGTCACTTTGGCACACACGGGGGAGTTCTCAGAAATTCTGAAGAGGCATGGAAAAGGCAAATAATGAGGTATGGATGAATGTTTCATTTTAGTTGAATTTTCTGACTTTTTTTTGGTTTAATTTATTAACAAAGCACAAGTTTGTTCAACTCGACAAACATTTGTAAATAGGAAAACTACCTTTATGAAAGAGAGCATTTTCTGGAACTTACTTTTAATAGAAAAGAGCTGAAGGCAACAAAAACTAGGACTCATAGCTCATCCCATGGCGATCCTTGTGACTTTTCCCTACCTTGGTTTATTGTGAAGACAATAAAATTTTGGACATATTAGTAATGCTGTTGGGGTAGTTGGCAAGGTTGGGAATGGGTAAATCAGGGAGAATGGTTAAGGGATTTTTTTTTTTTAATTGGCACATCACAAACTTATTACTCAAACATACTACCTGTCCCATGAATTCATGATACCAGAGTAACTTTGAGATTTAATACTCACTTTAATGTGGCAAGATTTAAAGAGTGTTGTTTATTTTTCAACAGAAGGAAAGTGACTCATCCTCTAAATAGAGAAAACTTGCATTTTAGAGCACGAATTCTCTTATTGACTTTGCAATTTTGGATTAAAGAGACTTTGATGTAAATTGAAGTGTATTAATGAGATATTTGAGCCATGAAAGAGCAGCTACATACATAAATAATTCTCCAGTGAGTGAAAAGTGATCATGGGCTTGTCTTGGTACTGGTGATAATGGTCTGCACTTTTGAAATTTTCTGTCCTGGTGTT
This sequence comes from Fukomys damarensis, assembly GCF_012274545.1. Lineage (NCBI taxonomy): Eukaryota > Metazoa > Chordata > Mammalia > Rodentia > Bathyergidae > Fukomys > Fukomys damarensis. Next base: position 34,157,162 of record NW_022900944.1, read on the forward strand.
CACTAGGAATTTCAATCTTTATCCCCACCCTTTGGACCATTTTTTTTGCTCAACTTTCTGGGCTATAACTTCTTCCTAAATATGACGCCATTCAAGGTTAAACTGGGTACACCCAGAGGCATAAAAAAATCCATAAGGGTGGTATTGAGGGACCCTTCATCCTAACTAGTCCTACTTTTCCTATAACATCGGCTACTATTATCTAAAATTATCAGTGAGTCATTGCTCTTAGCAAACACCATTAGGAAAAAATGTAAGTAAGCTATCAGTCATTCGTACCCTAACACAAATCATCGCACCGGCTCTTTCAAGTTGAGAGCTGAGATTCCAGGGATGTGGAACTTAAATCTGGAACAAGAGAGATGAGTGTTTGGATTGGAAGCTCCCCATAGAAGGGACCATGACTAAGTGGGATAGGAGGCTGTGCTTCGGAGTGCATTTGGGAGCACAGAAAGAGAAGATAGGAAGACACAGTCCATGGACTTCAGTTTGGCTTCATGTTGGTGACATACCGTGCTGAGATTATCACTGTGATGTAGAGCCTCCCACTCAGACGTAAGCCTTGAAATGACAAAAGTCTGTTCATTCGCTGGCATTTTCCAGGAAACTAGTGCATGCCCCGTACATAGTGAGTGCTATATAACTACAGGTAAGAGAATGAATAACCTGGTGTTCAGAGGCTTCTGTAAAAATGTCTTGCTCTGCAGTATTATGACCATTTTTTTCAGTTAATTTCTAAAATGCTCTTATTTTTTCCCTCAATCCTCACAAGTTTTAAAACATGGTTTACTGTAGCCAGATAAAAGTAGTTTCTACCTTTTCTAGCCACTATTTAAAATATGAAGTGCCAAGATGTTCTAGCAACTAAACAAGCTTATTATAGGAATCAATCAATGAAGTATTTATTGATCACATATTCTGTGCTCAGGAATTTTTTTTCTAGAAAAAGGAAAGGCCAATCTGTTAATCCATATTTTACTTTTATACTTATGGGAACCTAAGGCAAGCAATTAGAACTTTTACTATTTGGGGATGCAAATGTGCATGATAAATAATAGCCATTATTTTAATCTTTCATATTTCATTTTATGGTTGCATTATGACCACTTGTCTAATGTATTTAATTTTCTAAATTTCTGTTACATGAAAAATGGAAGCTGTATTGATTTAACATCAGAAAAATGTACAGCAGTTAATATAAAAAAGCTGCATCTAATTTTGTTAATAAACTATAAATGGCAAAATGACATACAGTTTAGATTTTCAAAGCACTGGGAACCCACATTTTTCTGTTACATTAATTATGTAGTTTTAGTTTTGGCAGGAAAATAATTCTACAGTGTGATATTTCTACTTTATTGTTCCTCAAAGTAGGCTGAAATTTTAATACAACATGAAAAAATTTCCCTGATGAATTATGCTAGGAAGATATGATGTTTGCCTTACAGAGATAATTTTTGTAGGGATTTGTAGACTGGACACTCTGGTCATCGTTACTGCCCTCACCTCTGACACGGAAAGACTTTACTAACATCAGTCGGCACAAGTTTGTCATCTTTCATGAATTCAGACAGACACAGTCTGTGCTCTCTGATGAGAGTAGTAGTAGTAGTAGGTGCTTGATAAATATTAGCTGGAATTTGTATGAATGTGTTATGAATACTTTAGCAATAAGGTTTTGGCTCCAATGAAATAGTCATGTCAGCGTATTTTGAACAAGGTTCGTGCCTCAGCAGAGTACAGTGATTTGTCTGGTGTGTCACGTGGAAAAGATGTAGTTTAGTCTTATAAGGTAAGGTTAGATTAAGCAGAAAGGGCTTCAAGTTGAGGAAGAGTGTAAGTCTATAGATTTAGGGGCGAAGGAGTTGTTTTACTCTTCAGAATTGGTAAGAGATGAGCCTGGAAGAAAGCCAGGGATCAACCCAAAATGCATGGTAGAGAACTTGGTGATGTCCTCGGGGCCGTTGGAAGTCTCTGAAGAAGCTCACTTCGGACAGTGCTCCGCTGATAGGTGTTCTGGACAATGGCATTGGGCCTGCAAATGTAGACAAAGGAGTGAGAGGCCTCAGCTGGTAGAGGAATTGAGTTACCAGGCTCTTGAAGCTGGGCATGGTGGTACACATCTGCAGTCCTAGCACTCCGGGAGGCTGGGATAGGAGGATTGAAAATTTGAGTCTGGTCTGGGTACTTGGCAACTTAGCAAGACCCCGTCTCAAAAAAAAAAAAAGGAATGGAAAAAAAATGGAGTTCAGTGTGAAAGCCTTGGGTTCAACCTAAACAACAAGCAAACGAATGACACAAGGGAAATAGAGGCCAGACGGAGCCAGGCTGGTCTGCCAGGGCCATAGAGAAGTAATAGATTCGAAATCCACGAAGAGGCTAAAAGCAGCTAATGATTATTCAGATGTGATGCTGAGGAAAATATAAGCACTGAAGATGGTGACCAAGGTTCCTGGCAGTGACTCACCAGGACATTGTTCACCTCCCTGACCAGAGGCCACTGTGGGAGAAGACAGCATCACAGGGAGGACTGACGTACCATCTGCCTCCTTGTTCTCCATGCCTGCATCTGTGCATTCAAGCAACTGTGGATTGAAAATGTTGGAAAAAAAAATTACGTCTGTACTGAACACACACAGACGTTTTTGTTGTCATTAGTCCCTAAACAATCTAGTCCAATGGCTTATTCGGTATTTTAAGTAATCAGGCATGATTGGACTATGTGGGATGATGTGTACAGGTGATAAACACGTACGACACCACTCTATGTAAGGGACCTGAGCATCTGCAGGTTTTGGTAACCATGGAGGGGAAGGGTTGGAAATCTAGGGACCAATCGCCTGCAGATACCAAGGGGTGACTATTTGTCACAGCCTGGCAGTCAGGGTGTATAGAACTAGCCACAATTGTGCTGTTAATAGAAGATGAAAGAAAACCTGGGGTCACTGTCTTGGAGAGCACATGGTGTCATCCTCTACATTTTCACATGGTTTAGCATAAGCAGCGGGCAGCCTTTTATCTTTTAAAAAAATGTGACTCTAAGGCTGGGGATTTAGCTCAGTGGTTCCACTGCCTGCCTCACAAGCACAAGGACACGAGTTCGATCCCTGGTCCAAAAAAAAAAAAAAAATTCCTTCTCATCAAAAAAATGTGACTCTCTTCTAGTGAACACTGTCCTCCTAAGAACAATCCTCCTAGGCTCAAATGCCCGGGGCCATTCCAGACTGCCGTGGTCTCTCCCCTTGTCTGCCCTGGAGCTTCAGCACCGACAGCAGGGCTGTGGTGCTGTCCCTGAGGGCAAGTCGGAGTTCCCTTTGGAAGCTGAGTTCTTCTTGGGTTGGTATCTCCAGCTTCCAAAGATGCTGTTCATCAGCGTCTTTTCCCTTTGAGTCAATGGACCCTGAAGAGCTAAGCGGAGAGTTCCTAATCCTTCTCACTTGTTCACACTCCATTTGTGACACATCAGATCCTCAATACTTTAAGATTTCTTTTAAACCGCTCTGCTAAAACCTGAAAGGAGAGACATATTAGCTGGGTTTTTCCTGCAAGCTTGGCTCTAGAGATGAGTTCGATTGAATTCAGCTAACGGGTAAGTTCCCCTTTCTATTTTCAAGTTATATGAATAACTGCAAAACTTCTAGGAGGAAAAACACATCGGAATGCAGTGTGAGCTGCAGTGCTGGCGGGTGGGAATTAAAAAATTAATGTTGTTTGGAAGTTAGCAATCTAATCTTTCATGAGCCAACTAAGAATGGTAGAATTGTTCATTTCTGAGAATGAAATGTGAATATTTTTTTCAGTTTGCTTAATATTAGAAATTAAAGAATAGGAAGATTCAAAGCATTTCAAAATATTGGAGACCTTCTTAAGGTGATCATTTATAGCAAGCCTTCCTGAAAGTAAACAGATCTTTCTTGCTTCTAAAGTAGTCAAACAGTGATGGCAAGAACGAAATTAGCACTGAAAGTATTAAAATATTGATAGCAATCATTCCATGTCCAGGCTTTGCCAATTAATAATTAATTTTACCTTGAAGGTAACTGTAAGAGTCAGATTTTTTTTTTCAAGCTTTCACGAAATGAAATGTTTGACTTTTTTCCCCCTCAACATTATAAAGTCTTCAGCAAATAGCTCATATTTTTATGTGGTTAGTGGCTGGAAGTTTTGTGTGGCTTTGTAAAATGGGAAAAACAAAAAGGTTATTGTGAATGGTTTAGAGGAAGTACAAGTTGGTCATCTCTAACTGATTTATATGTAACATTTCCAAATGTACGTATTTGTTGTTTCTCCAAAATTTCAAGGGCCATATTCCAAAAGTAGAGGGGACACCCCTCATCCTCTGCACACTGATGGTTACAGAGGGGTTATAGGTTATTACAAAATGCATGCCTTGCAATAGGAGGCTTCCTTTAGTATTTCTGCTTGTGTTTAGGCAAGAGATGTTTGTCTTGAATATCTTCCAGTGTTACAAATCAACAGCTATTTTGCTATGGTGACGTTTTGAAGTTAAAGGGAATTATGCCATGAGTTGATCTTGTCCTAATAGATGGTAGCAAAACTTTATCCTATCCTGTCTCTATGTCCAATAGTTACCCATTCAGATATCCACGGGGCTGGATTTTATGTTTCATTTTTGTTTTGATAAGAAGTTGCCAAAATATTCACTCAGCAACTATGATAAAAGCAGACTTAAAATAAGTTTATGTCCTACCTATGTGAAATATTACTCTATCTTTTCCAAATATTTACTATTTTTGCACCTTATACAACATGTTTCAACTTTATAAATTATTCATCTCTTCTAATTAGAAGTTTGGGCCAAATTATTTTGAATATGTAATATTTAGTTTTATAAAAAACATTGTTGAGTCTTTAGAAACATTGTTGACATTTTAGAAATGACTTCATTTAAAATATCTGCTTGGGGCTGGGGATTTAGTTCAGTGGCACCGGGCCTGCCTTGCAAATGCAAGGTCCTGAGTTCAATCTCTAGTACCGCAAAAAAAAAAAAAAAAAAAAAAAAAAAAAAAAAAA
>NW_022900944.1:34162404-34165442 GCF_012274545.1 Fukomys damarensis
AAAAAAAAAAAAAAAAAAAAAAAAAAAAAAAAAATCTGCTTATGTACAACCACTGGAAAAGTCTAGTTTTCCTAAGTGACCCCAAACTCTCAAATGTTGGAGAGCACATCTGGCACAGTGCCCAGTACCCACATATGCTGAGTATGTTGTAATTCTACAAGAATTACAAGAATCCAGTGATCAGCCCCACGCCAGTCCATCACCTGCCTTCCTGCTTCGTTTCCACCTTGAGGCCTTCGTTTCAACTTGACACAGAGACCTTTCAATCTGCTTGTTACCATCTAGCCCCAAACAAGCAGTTTTCAGATTAATTGCAATCTCAATAGAAGACTTTAAGCACTGACTCTTTGAGCGGGACAATCAGGAATGGAAGGTACTTATTTTCATTTGGGTGACCACGTGTGAGTGAAATGAGGCTATTGATAAGGTTTTATAAGGTACCATGTTTATTATCGGTAGGATTTGGGTGACCTGTAATGTTGTACCAACTTCTACTAATCCAAAGGCTTTTGTGGTAAGACCTTTGCTAGTGAGTTAAGACACTAGTGGATGGTTGAAGTTATATATGAGATTTATGTGGTCATGTCAATAATTTTAATTTCTATAATTTTAAGGTCCATATCATCATCACCTATAAAATGTGAGCCAGAGTTTATCATGATCTGCAGGCAGATTCTAGTTCCTTGTGGGGGAGGGGAGGAAATTGGGGGAGAGGGAGAGAAAGAATCTGTGAAGACAAAGACACATCCTCAGAATATAGTATTTATCATTTTTCCAGATTAGGTAGCAAGCACAATTATAGGTTATTCATATTGGTCACCATAGAGTTCCCCATGTAAGTTGACAAGAAACACTATAATGTTTTATATTCAACCTTTTCCATCCTGTTGATTATGCATAAGATAATACTCTTCAGTAACACAAAAAAAGTGAAATAAAGTCATTAGTTTCATATTCTAGAGCTTTATGCACATCTGTAAGAGCTGTGCATTTGAATGCTGCCACACCCATTTCTCAAAATCAGTTTTTCATATAGTAAGTGATATAAAGGAGTAGGAACTGTATTGTGTAGTAGACAAAATTGTACAAAAGGACCTCAGCTCTTAGAAGTGGTAATCCTAGCTCGTGGAGAGGGAAGGAATACTTTCCAGTCTATAGCAGTGGGTGGAAGGTGTTGATCACTTACCATAGCTTTTATTTTATTAAACAGGGCCTCTAACAAACATGCCACCCACTCCACTAGCATGGCAGTGGAAATGGAGGAGGACGTGAGTCCTTGTGACGGTATCTTCTAGGAAATAAGGTTAGCCGGGAGAGATACAGCTGGCTTCTTGTAAAGTAGTCCTGGTTATGATGGGATATGTGGGGTGTATCTGCATATTTCTTTAAGTTGCGAGCATTCTAGAGAATTATTTTGAGAGGTAAGAAGAGAAATGCACAGTGTATGTTTAAAATGACTAAGTAAAATGATATGATTTGCCAAAATGCACATTATTGTAATTTTGCCAAGATAGGTGGCCAATTGAATGTTCCCAGAAATGTAATTGTCTACATGCTATTTGCAAGGCCCTTTCTGATAGAGCTAGAAAATGCACCTTTTACTTTCAATATCCATTTGGTTAGAAATGCATCCATTACTTACAAATGATGACATTTTGGGGGCTACTATAAATACAGGTAAAAGGTAATTTCTAATAATGTGGGTTTTTTTCCTACTTTGGAGCTGTAAAAATTATTTTAAAATATACTATATGTTAGTTTAAAATTCAGTCTTAAATGTATATCTGCTTTAAAAAAAAAGAAAGTATAACCTAAGTGAGACTCTCTGGTCCAAACAGTATATGTAGTGTGATTTAAAAAAATACGGTGAGTGTTTAAATATAAAAAATAGAATAAAAAGCACATTCTCATTAATCCCCTTCAAAATACCCTCCTCCTTTCGAAGACCTAGCCCAATGTTCTTGCCTGAAGCAGTTCAGGAAGCCCTCTTCTGTGTCTTTAGCGGTGCTGTTGTGGCTGCCTCAATGTCCTGAGCTGACTGAAAATGTTTCTGGCAATTTCTATCAAGTAAAAACATTATGGTGCATCTATGTCCACCTCATTCATTGGATCTGGTACCATGGGACTTCTGGCTTTTCCCCAGTGTCAAAATGACCACAAAATGTAACCTTTTCAAATTGATTTGGAACACTGAGGCCACCACAGAAGATAGTCGCAAAAGAGGACTTCCAGATCTGCTCAGAAAGTAGCAAGAACTATGTGAAGTGGGTTCAAAGAGAATGGGAGTATTTTGAGAAGGATTAGTGGCAATGTATCATTAACGATAAAAATTCAAAAATTTTTAAAATTTGAACATTCACCATATTTTTGATTGTGCCTCATAGTTCTAGTGGCATATTTCATAGGCACAATTTCAAAACATGGATGTAAACACTATGTAAATTTTCATTATTAAAGCTGCTAATACTCTTTTGAGACCTCATTTTGCTGACCCCATGACAAAACAGTTAACATATAAAAAATAGGATCATAGCTCTTGTAGAAATGGTACTTACTTTTAGCTGGAAGGAGTCTTGATTTATACATGGGTGGAAACATTGCTGCTTTAGTTTTTCTATTGTGGGGTGCAGCCATAAGGTGAGTAGCATGTTCCATGACAGAACACATCCGTGATGGTTGTCCTGTAAGGTAATAATGGGGTGGACAAATTTCTCTTATCTTCATTGTTTATGCTTACTGCAAAAGAGTAAAGACATTAAGAATCAAGGTATTTATAAAGTCAAAAAATTACAGCAGCCTGTGATTCATTTATTACTAAAGAAAGAAAGAATTCAAGATAAATTTAGTGTGGCCTGAGTGTATAGTGCTTTTAACATCCACATTGGTGTGCAGTCATGCCCTGAGACTTCACTCTCAACTTTCACTGACCCACCCAAAGCACGGAAGTCCTACAAGCTCTGTACATGGTAAGTGCCCTATACAGGTGCACTGGTTGTAAATATTTTGTGTCACACACACACACACACACACACACATAT
>NW_022900944.1:34165491-34175232 GCF_012274545.1 Fukomys damarensis
TTTTTGGTGGTACTGGAGATTGAACTCAGGACCTTGTGCTTGCGAGGCAGGTGGCAGAACCACTGAGGTAATCCCTGGCCCATTTGTGTCATCTTTTTGCCGCTCATTTTCTGCATTTAGATGTGTTTAGATACACAAGTGCTTACACTGTGTTGCAGTCGTCTGTACATAGTATTCAGGACTGTGACACACCATCCAGCTCCGTAACCTATAGAAGCAATAACGTACACCATGTAGCCTAGGTGTGTTTAGCTTTGTGTAAGTTCACCCTTTGGATGTTCACACGGTGACAAAGTGACCTACGGGTGTCTTTCTCAGAATGTGTCTCTGCTGTGAAACGACACATCATTACGTAAACCCATGAAGTAAATTAGAGAGGGAATTTTCTCTTTTTGTCTGTGAATTCCACTCTTAGAAATAAACGTTAAATGTATTTTCTTACTGAAATGTTTTCACCGGAAAATAATTGGCTACGAAAATAAAAGAGTAACATTTGTAAGGTCCCGGTTGTCTCTTCCACGGTTACTTGGTGTGGAGATGGTTGATAGCTCCGGGATGTAAACTGGTGATATTCCTAACCTCGCCTTGTCTCTAGCCGCTCTTTCACCTTGTACGAGTTAAACTGTTTGAATCTGTGCCTTAGTTTCACTGGGTATAAAGTAAAGCAGAACTGCTATTCATTTTGTTAAAATGCTGTACGGATTAAATGATTAACACAAATACCTAGTATAGAGATCCAAATAATATACAGTGCTGGTTATTCTAAGGCCCAGTGTATTAATATAAGGTCCTTCATAATAAAAATGTACGTATTTTTCTAGTTATACAAAATAATGTATCTTCATTTAAAATTTAGAAAAAAGGACCAGAAGATATAAAGTACACTATAAAAATTGTTTATCACTTTCCACACATCTAATTGCTATTAATATTGAACTAAAAATCATTTGTCTATTTCTACCTCCACTTTCCTGCTATTGTTGGTATAAAACACCTTTCCTTATTTTAGTTTCAGCCTTTCAGTGCTGCTGCATAATGTCTATCTCCCTAATGAACAATATATGCATATATTTTAATTTGGATTCAGAATCTCTCTTTTAAAACCTCAATTTAAATTATTTGCTTTTATCATGGTAATCGATTCTTAAAATTTTTGTAGGGTCTTTCTTTTCTTTTGCCATGTATTTTTATTTCTTTTTCTCCTCCCCTGTATTTAGTTGAATTATTTGTTTTATTTCCTTTATACATTTTGTGTGCTCTGCTGAATTTGAAATTTGCTGTGTCAGTTCTTTCAGTATGTTTAACTTTAGATCTCCTAATGAAGTATAGAGCATAAAATTGATGAAAATTCTACCCTCCTCGTAAACAAAATAAAAATCCTGGATACTCATTTTATATTATTGTTGTAAAGAATTCCATCATAATGTGAAAGACTCCAAAACTGGTTACTATTGATTCTGACTTAACAGTTTTTCTGGTTCTTTCCTTTCTACTTTTTATGTCCCATTCTTTCCTTGCAATTCATTTTCCTTTTGGATGACTACATCCTTTAGTAGTTCTTTCAGAAAGAGTCTGGGCTTAGCAAGCTCTTAGGCTTTTTATCTTTGAAAGTCTTCTTTAGATAATACATGAATGGATATGGAATTATAGGACATGTTCTATTTCCTTGGTACTTTGAGTACTTTGGTACTGTTGTCTTTGAATACTTATTCTTGCTGATGATTACACTCTTGTTACTTCTTTGATGATAGTTGATCTTTTCTCTCTCATTGCTTCCACAATCTTTCCTTTTTCTTTCTCTTGTACAGTTTCAGAACACTTTTCATTGTGACTTTTTTGTATTTAGTATAAAATTTGCTCGGCTCTTTGGATGTGAAGTTTTATGTCTTTAAATGTGGAGAATTTTAATATGTTTATGCCTTTCTCCAGTCTCTGTACTGTAACACTCTCATGTACTGGTGCTTTGCTTCCTCTTCTCTCTATCTAAATTTGTCTTTCATATTTTTCATGTTTTTAACTTCCTGTGATACATTCTAGGTTAATTCCTTAGATCTGTCTTCTAGTATATTAATTTTTCTTCCTCTCTGGATTGAATCCTCTTTAATATATTGTTGTTTTACTTTTTCAGCGATAGTGTTTTAATTTCAAAATTCTTTTCCACATTTTTCACAATACTCTGTGTTACTATGTGAAGTCTGTTATATTTTTTATCTTCTTGATAGTTATAAATATTTTACATTTCTTTTTTTAGGTTGCTTTATCGTCAAGAATTATTTTCGCATGTTCTTCCTTGTTATCTTATTTCCTTGCAATTTTTCAATTTGGAGAATATATGTACAGGGTTGAGTTGTAGAAGCACATCCTTATGGGTGTTTTTGTGCTTTATTCAGTTTTGTGCTTTACTCTGCCATGGACATATGGGTTTCCCAGCTTTAGGCCAGTTTTTACACTAATTTCTAGATTTGGAGTTTCTTTATGGATCAGAGAATTTGGTACAGTACTTGAATGTCTTTCAGAGTAGGGAGTTATAAATTATCAAATTGACTCTGATTCCTGTCCCTATATTTAAACAAGCCCTTTTTAAAAGTTGATGTAAGGAGATTTTTCTGGTTTCACTGGCCACTGATTGTTTCATGGAGAAAGTCCAGAATTTTAAGAAGCCAGCCCAGGACTTGCTGTTTTGATTTTCTGTATCAGTGCTAGAATTTGTAATCTTTCTGCCTCAGCCTCCCAGAGTGCAGAGATTACAAATATATACCACTTTCTTAGTTTCTTTCTCATTGCTGGGTCAAAATACCCAACACCCCAAGTTAAATGAAGAAAAGTTTATATTGACTCATAGTTCATAGCAGTTTCAGTCCTTGACTGGCTCCAGGGCAGGGCAGCATGGCAGAGGAGAAACAGTCTATAGCATGGTAGGCAGAAAGCAGTGGCAGCCTAGCACTGAGCTTTCCTTTCTTGTTTATACTATTTGGGTTACAAGCATATTGGATGGTGTCACCTGCACTCAGTGTGGGCCTTCCCATTATCCACACCCAGAACTATGCTAAACCAATCAGTGGACTAATTTATGAATCACACACCCTTAATCCATGTTCACATACCCTAGACCACCTCCGAAAAGCTCTATCTATAAGTGTATGAGGCTTTGGGGGACATCTAGATAAAAGCCATAATAAGCACCGCCACCATGCCTGCTTATGTGTATGTGTGTGTGTGTGTGTGTGTGTGTGTGTGTGTGTGTGTGTGTGTATGTTTTTTATTGCTTGCTTTTTACTTCTAAATATTTACAATGAGTCATACTATTACTAAATGTTTTTCTAAACCATGATTTTTTTAGTAGTTATTTTCCACAGAATGAATATGTCATTTATCTAGGCAATCACTATGGTTTCCAGTTTTTTCTATTATCAATGATGCTTTTATGACTATATATAGTATATCATATATATAACATATATGTATATATATACACATTTCTGCTAGTGCTGTCTTTTTGCAGGGAAGAATTATTGATTAATAACTTGAATGACAGGGAGCAGTAGTAGTGGGATATATAATGAATGTATCATGACAATTCTGAACACCGAGAAAGAACAGAATCACATGGTGAGAGTAGAGTAAAAGTGCAATGAATTACAACCTTATGCTGTTATAAACTTCAAATCTCCATTCATCTAGTCTATTCATACAGTAGGTAACTGAGTCATCATGTCGAGTATTATAATTAATGAGTGGGATAAGAGATGAGTAAGATACAATCTCTGTTTTTCAGAAAACTATAGGCAAACTTTCCATGAATATGACCACAGCTACAAGGTACTCTGTTAAGCAGGCAGACATAAATAAATATATATTAAAGGTGACAAAACAAAGGTGCTATGAGAGCTCAAAGGATTTACTCAAAGTAGAAATGGCAAAGTGGCCATTTCTACTTCATAATGTATGAGCTTTAAAATGACAAGAAAAGGCTTAAGCAACAAATGAACACATGGTGGTGGGAGGAATAGTCATCTGAGTTGATAGTTTTGTACGGTTATCTCAGTAAGCATTTCTTTGGATGACTGAATAGTTTCTACACAGGGTCCGTCTCCTACATTAAAGAGTTTTTCATCAAGTCCGCAGCCAGAATGCTACCAAGGTGGTTCTCCAGCTTTGTTACCAGAGCCATAGCCCTATAGTCATTCCCCAGTTCCTTTCCTCAATAAAAACCTCAGTGGGTCCTGTTATCCAGCAGCCTCACACGGCCATGTGCTTCAGAGGAAGCTCAGCTAGTGGGTTCCAGTTAATCCCAGTCAATATATAGCATTGGCCTCAAGAGTCACTACTTTAGACACTGATGTAACTGTGGAGGAAAACTTTGCTGGGATCTTGTTTGGAAATGGTTTCTTCGAGTGTGTGTGTGTCGGAAGGGGTGAAGGTGGTGGGATGAGAGTTCCTTCCTTCCCTGGACACTGTTGGCTCTGGATGCTGTATTTGGAATTGCTGCTACACTCATTTCCCCCCAACCTTTGCATGATGTCAACATACAGAAGAAAACACAAAAAAAGAAAAGGGAACCTGGAGACTGCCCGACCCAAGGTGGTGATAACAAAGGCCCATGTAGTTTGAATTTTGTTTCTGTTTCTTGCAGCCAAAATCTTCATAACTGTTGGAGTGAGGGGTTGGTCTTCTCTTCACCCTGGCACCCTGTTGTCACCTTGGGGCTATGTCCGAGGTCTACCACAGTGTCTCATATAGGGGCGCAGATATGATTCTGGGTGACTAGAATGCTTGCCCTTTCATCGCCCTTGCATAGTTCCTGGAGTACTGGGACATTTGCATTTTCAAATCGCATCTCTTTTTAACTCTTTTCTCCCAACCTACACATATGATTTTCTAACTGTCTTTAAATGACTAAAACTCAGAGAAGCATTGGTTCTGCACAATACTGACCCATGTATATCCCATCGGGTCCCCTTGCCAGCAAAAATTTCCAAATTTCGGAGGTGACGTGGTTGCTCTTGCTCGAGCATCCCTCTGTGCCTTTGCTGTATGTGGCCAAGCCTTGTCTCTCACTTTCAAACATTTTTGTTAAATGTTGAAATTCTTTTTGTGATTTCCAAATGATGGACACTCTCCTCTCCTGCCAAGAAAAGTCCAAATACATTAAGACAATTCCAGAAATTCAAATTTACAACGAGAAATTATGAGCAGGGGCTGCAGTTGAGATAAACTGCAGCCAGGGACTGTTTTTTCTAGTTTGTTTTAGGTTCTTATGTTGAAAGAATTTTAACTCATAGTTCCTAGTTGCAAATTTAAGCTTGCTTTGCCATCTCCAGATTCTTAACCTTGAATGGGAATGACAAGACCACTGAAAAGTCAACCTGGTTGGCCACATTCACGTATTGAAAGTTTTCAAATTGTTAAGACTGACATATGCTGTTCTTCAATGTGCACGATTTAAAATACCCATTTTAGAAATAACTACTGTTTAAATAAAGAAATTAAAGTGACAGTTTTGGAAGTTCCTGAGGTAGTCCCAGTACAGCTTGAATGTAAAGAATCTTGGTTTTTTTTAAAGAAATAATGTTTATAACGCTTCTATGCAACACAGCAATTATTTGCTAACCTTTGAATCTCCCTTGAACTGCAGAGACTGTCACTTTATGCCTGTATCACTGATGCTGTCAGCGTCAGATGCTCAGTTTTATCTTTACATGGTTGCCGCATCCTTAGACCAGCTGAGAGCTCCCCAAGGCAACCTTCTATCTCCACACGGCACTGTGCCCTGTAGTATCTGCCAGATGAATTGGATTCGGTGCCAGGATACATTTCTCTCCCTATTCTGATCATCTCAGTGTATAAGAGACCAAACTAAGAGTTGGTGTTGGCCGGGGATTTAACTCAGCCGTGACGCTGCCTGCCTCCCAAGCACAAAAACCTGAGTTCAATTTCTGGTACTAAAAAATAAAATAAAACGAAATAAAAGAGTTGGTCTTAAGCTCTTATAGTATATGCACATCTATTTATAGCAACTTCTGTTCTCTTAATGTATATGATTGAAAGAGGACTGTTGTGGAAATTTAGAAAATAATTGCCCTGAAACGTGTTTCTTTCTGGTCTTTCTTCCCCACACATGTAGTTGTTCTTCAGTATTTGTAGGGAATTGGATCCAGGACCTTCCTCCCTTAGACACCCGAATGGTCGGATACTCAAGTTCATTATATAAAATGCCACAGTATTGGCCTATAACTTGCACACAACACATCCTCCCATATACTTCAGATCATCTTTGTATTCCTTACAATACTTAATACAATGTAAACACTATATAAATAGTTGTAATAGTCTATTGTCAAGAAGAGAAAAGATTCATACATCTTCAGGATACATAGTTTCCCCCCAAATATTTTCAAGCCATAGTTGTTTGAACCTGTAGATATGCAGTCCATTGTATATAGCGCCAGCTGTGTTAGCTGAATAGATGACATCCAAATTCTACTTTTCTCACAAACATATTGCCAGCATTTCTCCATGGCATTAAAATGTTTTAATAAACTGAATTTTAGCTGTTTATCAACTATTTTATTTTATGAAAGTATTTTTACAAATTTACTGGGTATTGTTAGGCATATAATTTCTAATCTACTTTTATAAATTGTGCATTACATAAGGTTGGGATATTTTTACATATATCAGCTATGCAGAGATGTATTTGTTTAGAATGAATTTCTCAGCAAAGAGTACTGGGTCAAAGGTATAACCATTGTCAAGGCTCTTATATATTTTTGCTTTAGGTAAATTTTATAACTGTACTTAGGATATTGAAAGAGAAGTAGTATCTATTTGGTTGCAGTTGAATAACTGTTGATGCTTTAAAAAATGAACCTCAAGGCAAGGGATTTGGCTCAGTGGTTCCAGCTCCTGCCTTGCAAGTGCAAGGTCCCCGAGTTTGATCCTCGGAACCAAAAAAAACACAAACTTTTCAGTTAAGAGTTTTAGAGTTTGAATGATAACAAAAGCCATGGCTAAGTGAGATTTATCTACTGGAATGGATAACAAAACAGGCTACCGTGCTGTTTAAGAGAGTTGACTTTCAGTCCAAGAATCTTGGGTCTAAGCTCCTTGAGGAATCTGCAGCCACAGCCTTTTCTGTCCCTGGTTCTAAGTTGGTCTGTCCTGAGTATTTGCATCTGATGATCTTTGAAAAGAACAAGATTCTTTGGCCAGGGTTACACTCGGGATCCAATACCTAGACGTGGGGCTGGAGCTCAGTGGTAAAGAATGCAGTTAGTGTGCACAAGGGTCTGGGTTGCTTCCCACCACTATGAAACAAAACCACGCCAGCACCCACTTCCTTCTTACTGACTTTAGGTTCTAGATCGGGGGGGGGCACCCTTGCTCTCTTTCTCCTCTCGCTTTTGCATTAACACAGTTACTTTAAGACCACACATGTGGATCACATATGATGTAGTAGGAACATCATGTTGTTTCAGGGAAAGGATAATTTGTATAAAAGGAACTGTTGAAACTAAATTTTTTATCTATTTAAAGAATTTAAGCTACTCCTTACCCAGAGGCAGGAATGATTTGGGGGTTTAGGGAAAAAAAATCACAGATAATTTAAAATTCATACATTGTTATTCGATTTAAAGTCATATCTTTTTTTGTCTAGATCATATCAGTCTAATTCTAAGAGAAACATCCAAGGGTTTTGAATGAATTTTTTTAAATGTAAAGAAATGGCACTTTTTTTTTTTTTTTTTAACAAATCGGCTTTTCACAGTGGTAGACTTGCAGCTGTTAACTAATCCCATAACAAGCGGTATTTACCCACACATTTTCCAAATTAAATATGGGTCTATGCGGGCCTGGCTTAAGATCCTATAATGCAGACGCTTTTCCTGCTAAGGAAAACATTAAAACCAAAATCGCCCCAAGGATTTCAAGTACCGAGGGAGAGGTGAGAATGAAAAGGTAGAGAGCGGGGATGTCTGTGTCTGTGAGGGAGATGAATGTCCATTTAGGGCGGAGCAGGAGGGAGGAGGGAGTGGGCCTGGTTAAAGAATAGTGCAGGTGCGGGATCATTGCTTAGAAGATCTCTCGGTTATCCCGAACAAGCCGCACTTACGTCATCAAGGGGTAGGTACTGGGTCCTTCCCGAGTGCCGAGCCCTGGTGATGATTCTTTCCTGAGAAGTGGTAGGATTTTCTTTTCAGAATTTCTGTGTAATTTCTACTTGTCCTTCCCCTTAAAATTCATTTTCAGAGGGCGAAGGAACGTTTTTAGCGTTCAGTTTGATTTGGACTCAATTCAGTACCGTCTCTTAAGACAAGAAATGAATCCTGCTCTGGGCTAACACGTAGACTGCTAGTAGGGCTGGCCATAGTATCTCCCCTCGGCCTACAAACTTTCTGAGAGTCCCGTTGAATTTTATTCAGGAGTCCCTTCCCAGCCCAGTGTATTGTTTCCATGGATACAATTAATGGGGAAAGCAATTTATAAGACTGATGTAAAAAATGAGCGCTTCATCGGCCCCCCTGCTGGTCACATTTAGAGACTGGAGGAAGAAAGTCCGCTCTTGTGGGGTTGGCAGAAGCTCTGCGTTGTAAAGGAGGCAAAACAATGAAAGCAGAAGTCAGAAGTGTCTGTCTTTGTAAGCATAAGGAATTACCCCTGAAGACTTTATTAGGGCCTGGAAAATGCCTTGAAGTTGTGACACCTTTTCAAACACTTTCTATTTATAGAATTCACACACACACACACACACACACCTTTAAAAAAAACAAAAAACCAAACTAAATTTCCCTTCTCCATTCATTGCTGAAAGAAAGCTTAGGTTATTTGGTTCATGACAGGCAGGTCCAAGATAGGATGAAAGCACCTGTGAAATTAACTTGGTAGCTCTTAACTGTTAATAATTCCCACCACATTTAAGTTTTTGTTACAACTCAATCATCAAAATTTCTCTTAACTAGTGTTTTTTGTTTTACACAATGAAACAGAACCCATAGCAGCTCATCTTGGTTTCCGAAAGATGAAAGTGATAAAAGAACCACTGTGTAATTTTCTAGACAATTAAGGGTGCTTTCACTCCAATATTCCCAGCCCAAATCTAGAACAGAAACCTAGAGAGATTTTTGTGGAAAATTCACAACCTTGTCATATGTTGTTCACAGGGCATTTGATGACTACTAATTGTTTTTGGAGATGACTTTGATTTGGGGAAGGAATGGAACTGGAGCCGTTGTGCTCCGTTTAATATTACAGGGTAGTTGAGACAAGAAATACTGCCTTTTCCCTGTTTTTGTGTTAGTAGAAATAGAATGGGATAAGCCAACATTTAAAAAGAGAGAGAAAGAGAATGTGAACAAGTACTTCTTAGGGTGAATACAGTTTAATTTTTACAAGCAAACATATTTAAAAAACTGTTTATATTTTTAGCACCACAGCTGCACTTTAATTTTTTTTTTTTTGATTGTGCCGCTAAAAAGCCGTTTTCCCCTGCAGAGGGCAGTCTGCTTCCACAGAATAATCCCGAATCCTGGCAGCAGTAAAGTGTGGAGAACAAATATATATAATTATTTTTTAAGCTGTGAATGTAAATAATTCTTTTTCTTGTAGATGAGGCTGTTGGAAAAAAAAAGCTCTTCTAAATTAGAAAATTATAGGTTGTGTATAGTTCTGGTGTGTGTGTCCTGTCATCCTTTTTATGTGTATTGTCTTGCTGACCAGTTTCTTTTTTTTTTTTTTTTTTTT